>NC_092112.1:5453484-5526024 GCF_045679555.1 Salvelinus alpinus | reverse complement strand
CGTGTCCTGATGAACACACCCCTCCAGTGGCCCAATAGAGAACAACTCATTCTAACGTGTCCTGATGAACACACCCCTCCAGTGGCCCGATAGAGAACAACTCATTCTAACGTGTCCTGATGAACACACCCCTCCAGTGGCCCAATAGAGAACAACTCATTCTAACGTGTCCTGATGAACACACCCCTCCAGTGGCCCAATAGAGAACAACTCATTCTAACGTGTCCTGATGAACACACCCCTCCAGTGGCCCAATAGAGAACAACTCATTCTAACGTGTCCTGATGAACACACCCCTCCAGTGGCCCGATAGAGAACAACTCATTCTAACGTGTCCTGATGAACACACCCCTCCAGTGGCCCGATAGAGAACAACTCATTCTAACGTGTCCTGATGAACGCACCCCTCCAGGAGGGTTGATATTTATTTTTATTTAACTAGACAAGTCAGTTAAGAACAAATTCTTATGTACATTAATAGCCTACCAAAAGGCCTCCTGGGAATTAAAAAATCAATAAAATATAATATAAATACAAAACACATCACGACAAGAGAGACAACTCTACATAAAGAGAGACCTAAGAAAACAACATAGCAAGGCAGCAACACATGACAACAGAGCATGGTAGCAACACAACATAACAACAACATGGCAGCAATACAACATGGTACAAACATTATTGGGCAGTTTGAGTGTTTGTTGCAGCTCGTTCCAGTCGCGAACTGAAAAGACGATGCAGGGATGTGTGTGCTTTGGGGACCTTTAACAGAATGTGACTGGCAGAACGGGTGTTGTATGTGGAGGATGAGGGCTGCAGTAGATATCTCAGATAGGGGGGAGTGAGGCCGATGAGGGTTTTATAAATAAGCATCAACCAGTGGGTCTTGCGACGGGTATACAGAGATGACCAGTTTACAGAGAAGTATAGAGTGCAGTGATGTGTCCTATAAAGAGCATTGGTGGCAAATCTGATGGCCGACTGGTAAAGAACATCTAGCCGCTCGAGAGCACCTATCTGCTGCTGATATCTGCTGCTGCTGCCCCCTAGTGGCCCAATAGAGAACAACTCCTAACATTACAGACTGTAGTGTAAAATATGATTTATGATTTATCAAATTTGGGAGGCGTACTGCGATGCGGAGCTCGATTTGGCCTCCGCAAGCCTCCAGAGGCTCCACAATTGTGTTCCATCCTCCTTCAGGAGCCTCCGGATCGCAAGCATGAATTGGCTTTAACAATGCTGAAGGCTTCTATAGCTTCGCATTGACATGATTGGTTGACGGTATGTGGGGGCGGTACGCCCTGTATAAACACAAAACTCACTTCCTTGACAACTTCCTTCAATGCCTTTCCTTCTGCAGAGGCCTGAGGCCACGCTGCATTAAATGCTGTAGGGCCAATACTGACTGCCGAATTACCATAAATCGGCTGTTAATTTAACTACAAGCTCTACGCAGATGTAAGATTTGGAGTGTTGCATTTTTCATCACAAAAGGGGCGGCTCATTTTAATAATATGCTCCGGCATTCGACATACTTTTGTACTGCCTGTAAATGTAGCCATGCTGTATCATTCCTTCCACAGCCGTTTGGCTGGATGGTGTGTCTTGGTTCATTGATCTGATCTATTCATCAAAGTAGCCTATTCTGCATTGATAACCACATGTAATCTAAGAAACTGTTCAAACAGTAAACCCAAAAATCTATTTTGCTTAGAAGTATTAACTAGTGATGATTACAGGCTATTGTGAAACAGTTCAACTGTAGCCTGCTAGCTATGTGTCTTTCTCAGTTCAACTGTAGCCTGCTAGCTATGTGTCTTTCTCAGTTCAGCTGTAGCCTGCTAGCTATGTGTCTTTCTCAGTTCAGCTGTAGCCTGCTAGCTATGTGTCTTTCTCAGTTCAACTGTAGCCTGCTAGCTATGTGTCTTTCTCAGTTCAACTGTAGCCTGCTAGCTATGTGTCTTTCTCAGTTCAACTGTAGCCTGCTAGCTATGTGTCTTTCTCAGTTCAGCTGTAGCCTGCTAGCTATGTGTCTTTCTCAGTTCAGCTGTAGCCTGCTAGCTATGTGTCTTTCTCAGTTCAACTGTAGCCTGCTAGCTATGTGTCTTTCTCCAGCTATGCCTGGGTGACATACAGTATCTAGACTATATGTCTTTCTCCATGACCAAAACATGACTTTCTATTTTTAGTTTATTTGGGAATTAAAGCTGCAATATGTCACTTTTTGGGTTACCTGACCAAATTAACTTTGACAAATCTACAACTAACATTCTTTCTCGTTGAAAGCAAATCCAAGAAGTTGTAGATCTGTTCTATGTTCGCTATTTCTTTGCTTCCTGTTCTTTAGTTTCGTTTTTGTGTCTTTTACTTTCGGTTGTGTACACCAGCTTCAAACAGCTAAAAAATACTATATTTATGGTTATGGAAAATATATTTCACAGCGGTTTAGATGGTACAATGATTAAAATCAAAGTTTATTTGTCACGTGCGCCGAATACAACAGTGAAATGCTTACTTACAAGCTCTAACCAATAGTGCAAAAAAGGTATTAGGTGAACAATAGGTAGGTAAAGAAATAAAACAACAGTAAAAAGACAGGCTATATACAGTAGCGAGGCTTTAAAGGTAGTGAGGCTACATACAGACACTGGTTAGTCAGGCTGATTGAGGTAGTATGTACATGAATGTATAGTTAAAGTGACAATGCATATATGATGAACAGAGAGTAGCAGCAGCGTAAAAGAGGGGTTGGGGGGGTGGCACACAATGCTGATAGTCCGGGTAACCATTTGATTACCTGTTCAGGAGTCTTATGTATTGGGGGTAAAAACTGTTGAGAAGCCTTTTTGTCCTTGACTTGGCACTCCGGTAGCGCTTGCCATGCGGTGGTAGAGAGAACAGTCTATGACTGGTACCAGGCAGTGATGCAACCAGTCAGGATGCTCTCGATGTTGCAGCTGTAGAACCTTTTGAGGATCTCAGGATCCATGCCAAATCTTTTTAGTTTCCTGAGGGGGAATAGGTTTTGTCGTGCCCTCTTCACGACTGTCTTGGTGTGTTTGGACCGTTCTAGTTTGTTGTTGATGTGGACACCAAGGAACTTGAAGCTCTCAACCTGCTCCACTACAGCCCCGTCGATGAGAATGGGGGCGTGCTCGGTCCTCCTTTTCCTGTAGTCCACAATCATCTCCTTAGTCTTGGTTACGTTGAGGGACATGTTGTTATTCTGGCACCACCCGGCCAGGTCTCGGACCTCCTCCCCGTCGTTGGCGGTGATCAGGTATACTGTTGTGTCATCTGCAAACTTAATGATGGTGTTGGAGTCGTGCCTGGCCATGCAGTCGTGGATGAACAGGGAGTACAGGAGGGGACTGAGCACGCACCCCTGGGGAGCTCCAGTGTTGAGGATCAGCATGGCAGATGTGTTGCTACCTACCCTCACCACCTGGGGGCGGCCCGTCAGGAAGTCCAGGATCCAGTTGTAGAGGGAGGTGTTTAGTCCCAGAGTCCTTAGCTCATTGATAGCTTTGTAGTCATTATGGTGTTGAACGCTAAGCTGTAGTCAATTAATATCATTCTCACATAGGTGTTCCTTTTGTCCAGGTGGGAAAGGGCAGTGTGGAGTGCAATAGAGATTGCATCATCTGTGGATCTGTTTGGGCGGTATTCAAATTGGAGTGGGTCTAGGGTTTCTGGGATAATGGTGAGCCATTACCAACCTTTCAAAGCACTTCATGGCTACAGATGTGAGTGCTACAGGTCTGTAATCATTTAGGCAGGTTGCCTTAGTGTTCTTGGGCACAGGGACTATGGTGGTCTGCTTGAAACATGTTGATATTACAGACTCAATCAGGGACATGTTGAAAATGTCAGTGAAGACACCTGCCAGTTGGTCAGCACATGCCCGGAGCACACGTCCTGGTAATTTGGCCCCGCAGCCTTGTGTATGTTGATCTGTTTAAAGGTCTTACTCACGTCGGCTAAGCGTAGAGCGGAGAGCGTAATCACACAGTTGTCCGGAACAGCTGATGATTACAGACCTGTAGCCGGGTGATGCTCTCATGCCTCAGTGTTGCTTGCCTCGAAGCGAGCATAGAAGTGATTTAGCTCGTCTGGTAGGCTCGTGTCACTGGGCATCTCGCGGCTGTGCTTCCCTTTGTAGTCTGTAATAGTTTGCAAGCCCTGCCACATCCGACGAGCGTCAGAGCCGGTGTAGTACGATTCAATCTTAGCCCTGTATTTACGCTTTGCCTTCTCTCCACTATACTTGCTTATTTGGGTGACATTCTAAGGCTATGTCTAGATACTGTATGTCACCCAGGCATAGCTGTCTAGATACTGTATGTCACCCAGGCTATGTCTAGATACTGTATGTCACCCAGGCATAGCTGTCTAGATACTGTATGTCACCCAGGCTATGTCTAGATACTGTATGTCACCCAGGCTATGTCTAGATACTGTATGTCACCCAGGCTATGTCTAGATACTGTATGTCACCCAGGCTATGTCTAGATACTGTATGTCACCCAGGCATAGCTGTCTAGATACTGTATGTCACCCAGGCTATGTCTAGATACTGTATGTCACCCAGGCATAGCTGTCTAGATACTGTATGTCACCCAGGCTATGTCTAGATACTGTATGTCACCCAGGCATAGCTGTCTAGATCCTGTATGTCACCCAGGCTATGTCTAGATCCTGTATGTCACCCAGGCTATGTGTAGATACTGTATGTCACCCAGGCTATGTCTAGATACTGTATGTCACCCAGGCTATGTCTAGATACTGTATGTCTGACTATCCTACCGATCCTCGACTTCGGCGATGTCATCTACAAAATAGCTTCCAATACTCTACTCAGCAAACTGGATGCAGTTTATCACAGTGCCATTCGTTTTGTTACTAAAGCACCTTATACGACCCACCACTGCGACCTGTATGCCCTAGTCGGCTGGCCCTCGCTACATGTTCGTCGTCAGACCCACTGGCTCCAGGTCATCTACAAGGCTATGCTAGGTAAAGTGCCGCCTTATCTCAGTTCACTGGTCACGATGGCTACACCCACCCGCAGCACGCGCTCCAGCAGGTGTATCTCACTGATCATCCCTAAAGCCAAAACCTCATTTGGACGCCTTTCCTTCCAGTTCTCTGCTGCCTGCGACTGGAACGAATTGCAAAAATCTCTGAAGTTGGAGACTTTTATCTCCCTCAACAACTTTAAAAATCTGCTATCCGAGCAGCTAACCGATCGCTGCAGCTGTACATAGTCCATCTGTAAACTACCCACCCAATTTACCTACCTCACCCCCCATACTGCTTTTATTTATTTACTTTTCTGCTCTTTTGCACACCAGTATCTCTTCTTGCACATGATCATCTGATGATTTATCACTCCAGTGTTAATCTGCTAAATTGTAATTATTCGATTTATTGCCTACCTCATGCCTTTTGCACACATTGTATATAGATTCTCTTTTTTTTTTTTTTTACCATGTTATTGACTTGTTTATTGTTTACTCCATGTGTAACTCTGTGTTGTCTGTTCACACTGCTATGCTTTATCTTGGCCAGGTCGCAGTTGCAAATGAGAACTTGTTCTCAACTAGCCTACCTGGTTAAATAAAGGTGAAATAAAAAAATAAATAAAAAAATGTCACCCAGGCTATGTCTAGATACTGTATGTCACCCAGGCTATGTCTAGATACTGTATGTCACCCAGGCATAGCTGTCTAGATACTGTATGTCACCCAGGCATAGCTGTCTAGATACTGTATGTTACCCAGGCATAGCTGTCTAGATACTGTATGTTACCCAGGCCACGCCGAAAGGAAAAGAGTAGAATAGAGAGAGTACCACTACCAGACCCACACACATCAGCAGAAGAGACTGCCTAGAGAGTTGCCTGTTTGACAGATATATTTTCTCTCTCTTTCTCTCTCTCTCTGGCTATCTGTCAAACAGGCAACTCTCTAGGCAGTCTCTTCTGCTGATGTGTGTGGGTCTGGTAGGGGTACTCTCTCTAATCTACACTTTCCATTTCGACGTGGTTAGGATAACGGTTAGCTGGGAATGGCTCAACTGACTGAACTAACTTTTTTAAAATGTATTACAAAAAACACAAGGAAGGGGTAACATTAAAGTATTAGAACATGAAGGACGAACAATACAGCATCAAGACACTATCAAACATGTATCAGTCTTTCTGCAACAGAGCCATCCTTATGTGTGAGGGTGTCTACTACTACTATCTGTAACGGGTGTCCTCCTCCTCTTCAGACGAAGAGGAGGAGTAGGGATTGGACCAAAGCGCAGCGTGATATTTGGACATAATGAAGTTTATTAAAGTACTGACGAAAACCGAAAACACTTCAACAAACTACAAAATAAGAAAACGACGTAGACAGACCTGAACATGGAACTTACATAAATGCACGAAGAACTCACGAACAGGAACGGACTACATCAAACGAACAAACAAACCAAAACAGTCCCGTGTGGTGCAACATACACAGACACAGAAGACAATCACCCACCAACAAACAGTGTGAACAGCCAACCTATATATGGTTCTCAATCAGAGGAAACGTCAAACACCTGTCCCTGATTGAGAACCATATAAGGCTAATTACAAGTGACCTAAACATAGAAACACAAAACATAGAATGCCCACCCCAACTCACGCCCTGACCAACTAAACACATACAAAAATAACATAAAACAGGTCAGGAACGTGACACTATCAAACATGTATCAGTCTTTCTGAGCCATCCTTATGTGTGAGGGTGTCTACTACTACTATCAAACATGTATCAGTCTTTAACAGAGCCATCCTTATGTGTGAGGGTGTCTACTACTACTATCAAACATGTATCAGTCTTTCTACAACAGAGACATCCTTATGTGTGAGGGGGTCTACTACTACTATCAAACATGTATCAGTCTTTCCCCAACAGAGCCATCCTTATGTGTGAGGGTGTCTACTACTACTATCAAACATGTATCAGTCTTTCTACAACAGAGCCATCCTTATGTGTGAGGGTGTCTACTACTACTATCAAACATGTATCAGTCTTTCCCCAACAGAGTCATCCTTATGTGTGAGGGTGTCTACTACTACTATCAAACATGTATCAGTCTTTCTACAACAGAGACATCCTTATGTGTGAGGGGGTCTACTACTACTATCAAACATGTATCAGTCTTTCCCCAACAGAGCCATCCTTATGTGTGAGGGTGTCTACTACTACTATCAAACATGTATCAGTCTTTCCCCAACAGAGCCATCCTTATGTGTGAGGGTGTCTACTACTACTATCAAACATGTACCAGTCTTTCTGCAACAGAGACATCCTTATGTGTGAGGGGGTCTACTACTACTATCAAACATGTCTCAGTCTTTCCCCAACAGAGCCATCCTTATGTGTGAGGGTGTCTACTACTACTATCAAACATGTACCAGTCTTTCTACAACAGAGCCATCCTTATGTGTGAGGGTGTCTACTACTACTATCAAACATGTATCAGTCTTTCCCCAACAGAGCCATCCTTATGTGTGAGGGTGTCTACTACTACTATCAAACATGTATCAGTCTTTCCCCAACAGAGCCATCCTTATGTGTGAGGGGGTCTACTACTACTATCAAACATGTATCAGTCTTTCAGAGCCATCCTTATGTGTGAGGGTGTCTACTACTACTATCAAACATGTATCAGTCTTTCTACAACAGAGCCATCCTTATGTGTGAGGGTGTCTACTACTACTATCAAACATGTATCAGTCTTTCTACAACAGAGCCATCCTTATGTGTGAGGGTGTCTACTACTACTATCAAACATGTCTCAGTCTTTCCCCAACAGAGCCATCCTTATGTGTGAGGGTGTCTACTACCACTATCAAACATGTATCAGTCTTTCTGCAACAGAGACATCCTTATGTGTGAGGGTGCGTGTGCATGATAGTGATATAAAATATATGTCATAGTTTCCTTTTTCATGATCACAATCTTGTGAAACCCGAACCCTCCAAGATCCCCCCACAGTTCCTGTCACGCCCTGGCCTTAGTATTCTTTGTTTTCTTTATGTTTTTTAGTTAGGTCAGGGTGTGACATGGGGAATGTATGTGTTTTTGTAGTGTCTAGTGTAGTTGTCTAGTTATGTCTATGGCTGCCTAGATTGGTTCTCAATTAGAGGCAGCTGTGGTTCATTGTCTCTGATTGAGAGCCATATTTAAGGCAGTCATAGGCATTGGGGTTTTGTGGGTAATTGTCTGTGTCTATGTTGCATGTTTGCACTTAGTCTTTGATAGCTTCACGTTCGTCTGTTTGTTGTTTTGTTTCGTTGTCCTTCTTCTAATGAAGAGAAGATGTATTTTCCACACGCTGCGCCTTGGTCCTCTCTCTCTCCCATTGACGATCGTGACAGAATTACCCACCAGAATCGGACCAAGCGGCGTGTCAAGCGGCAACAGGACCCACCTACACAGGATTTCTGGACATGGGAGGACGAATTGGATGGTAAGGGACCTTGGGCTCAACCAGGAGAATATCGCCGCCCCAAAGCTGAGCTGGAGGCAGCGAAAGCAGAGAGGCGGCGATATGAGGAGGCAGCACGGAGCAAGGCTGGAAGCCCGCGAGTACAACCCAAAATTTTCTTGGGGGGGGGGCTAAAAGGGAGTGTGGCGAAGTCAGGTAGGAGACCTGCGCATACTCCCTGTACTTACCGTGGAGAGCGAGAGTACGGGCAGACACCGTGTTACGCAGTAGAGCGCATGGTGTCTCCTGTACGCGTGCATAGCCCGGTTCGGTACATTCCAGCTCCACGTATCGGCCGGGCTAGATTGAGCGTTGAGCCGGATGTCATGAAGCCGGCCCAACGCATCTGGCCACCAGTGCGTCTCCTCGGGCCGGCTTACATGGCATCAGCCTTACGCATGGTGTCCCCGGTTCGCCTACATAGCCCGGTGCGGGTTATTCCACCTCCCCGCACTGGTCGGGCGACGGGGAGCATACAACCAGGTAAGGTTAGGCAGGCTCAGTGCTCAAGGGAGCCAGTACGCCTGCACGGTCCGGTATTTCCGGCGCCACCTCCCCGCCCCAGCCCAGTACCACCAGTGCCTACACCAAGCACCAGGCTTCCAGTGCGTCTCCAGAGCCCTGTTCCTCCTCCACGCACTCTCCCTGTGGTGCGTGTCTCCAGTCCAGTGCCTCCAGTTCCGGCACCACGCATCAAGCCTCCTGTGTGTCTCCAGAGTCCTGTACGCACTGTTCCTTCTCCCCGTACTCGCCCTGATGTGCGTGCCCTCAGCCCGCACGTGGTGCCGGTACCACGCACCAGGCCTATAGTACGCCTTGAGAGTCCAGTGTGCCCTGTTGCTGCTCCCCGCACTAGCCTGAAGGTGCGTGTCCTTAGCCCGGTACCTCCAGTTCCGGCACCACGCACCAGGCCTATAGTGCGTCTCAGCCGGCCAGAGTCTGCCGTCTGCCCAGCGGTGCCTGAACTGCGCGTCTGCCCAGCGGCGCCTGAACTGCCCGTCTGCCCAACGCCGTCTGAACTGTCCGTCTGCCAAGCGCCGCATGAACTGCCCGTCTGGACTGAGCCTTCAAAGCCGCCCGTCTGCCATGAGCCTGCTAAGCCGCCCGTCTGCCATGAGCCTTCAGAGCCGTCCGCCAGACAGGAGCCGCTAGAGCCTTCCGCCAGACAGGAGCCACTAGAGCCTTCCGCCAGACAGGATCAGCCCGAGCCTTCCGCCAGACAGGATCAGCCAGCGCCTTCCGCCAGACAGGATCAGCTAGAGCCGTCCGTCAGCCATGACCAGCCAGAGCCGTCAGCCAGCCATGACCAGCCAGAGCCGTCAGCCAGCCATGACCAGCCAGAGCCGTCAGCCAGCCATGACCAGCCAGAGCCGTCAGCCAGCCATGACCAGCCAGAGCCGTCAGCCAGCCATGACCAGCCAGAGCCGTCAGCCAGCCATGACCAGCCAGAGCCGTCAGCCAGCCATGACCAGCCAGAGCCGTCAGCCAGCCATGACCAGCCAGAGCCGTCAGCCAGTCCGGAGCTGCCGTCAGCCAGTCCGGAGCTGCCGTCCCTCAGTCCGGAGCTGCCGTCCCTCAGTCCGGAGCTGCCGTCCCTCAGTCCGGAGCTGCCGCCCCTCAGTGCCGGAGCTGCCCCTCATTCCGGTGTTGCCCCTCAGTCCGGTGCTGCCCCCTAATCCAGTGGGGTTAATTTGGAGGGTGGCCATTTGGAGGAGGCTACCAAAGCGGGTATTGACAATGGTGGAGTGGGGGCCACGTCCCGCACCCGAGCCGCCGCCATGATGGGGCCCACCCCAGACCCTCCCCTTTCTATGTCAGTTTGTGCGGTCGGAGTCCGCACCTTTGGGGGGGGGGGTACTGTCACGCCCTGGCCTTAGTATTCTTTGTTTTCTTTATGTTTTTTAGTTAGGTCAGGGTGTGACATGGGGAATGTATGTGTTTTTGTAGTGTCTTGTGTAGTTGTCTAGTTATGTCTATGGCTGCCTAGATTGGTTCTCAATTAGAGGCAGCTGTGGTTCATTGTCTCTGATTGAGAGACATATTTAAGGCAGTCATAGGCATTGGGGTTTTGTGGGTAATTGTCTGTGTCTATGTTGCATGTTTGCACTTAGTCTTTGATAGCTTCACGTTCATCTGTTTGTTGTTTTGTTTCGTTGTCCTTCTTCTAATAAAGAGAAGATGTATTTTCCACACGCTGCGCCTTGGTCCTCTCTCTCTCCCATTGACGATCGTGACAGTTCCGCAATAGCTGTCCCTCAACCATTCGAGACCCATCCCACAGCCCCCCCCCCCCTGAGAAAATCAGGAAGAAAAAGAATAAATACAATTAATTCCATTCCCCCAAGAAACCCCCCAATGCACCAACAACCAAGAGAATGAACCCCCACCACCAAGAACCCCCCCGATGCACCAACAACCAAGAGAATGAACCCCCACCCCCAAGAACCCCCCAATGCACCAACAACCAAGAGAATTAACCCCCACCCCCAAGAACCCCCCAATGCACCAACAACCAAGAGAATGAACCCCCACCCCCAAGAACCCCCCAATGCACCAACAACCAAGAGAATGAACCCCCACCCCCAAGAACGCCCCGATGCACCAACAACCAAGAGAACTAAAGAGACAAAAGGAAAAGACAGAAGAAAACAGCAGACAACAATGCAAAAAAATTATTATAATAATAATAAATGTAAAACAAAGGGAAATCATAACATCAATGTCAACTGTATATGTTTGTGTGCATGTCTGGCACTACTACATGTACAGTGGGGAGAACAAGTATTTGATACACTGCCGATTTTGCAGGTTTTCCTACTTACAAAGCATGTAGAGGTCTGTAATTTTTATCATAGGTACACTTCAACTGTGAGAGATGGAATCTAAAACAAAAATCCAGAAAATCACATTGTATGATTTTTAAGTAATTAATTTGCATTTTATTGCATGACATAAGTATTTGATACATCAGAAAAGCAGAACTTAATATTAGGTACAGAAACCTTTGTTTGCAATTACAGAGATCATACGTTTCCTGTAGTTCTTGACCAGGTTTGCACACACTGCAGCAGGGATTTTGGCCCACTCCTCCATACAGACCTTCTCCAGATCCTTCAGGTTTCGGGGCTGTCGCTGGGCAATACGGACTTTCAGCTCCCTCCAAAGATATTCTTTTGGGTTCAGGTCTGGAGACTGGCTAGGCCACTCCAGGACCTTGAGATGCTTCTTACGGAGCCACTCCTTAGTTGCCCTGGCTGTGTTTTTGGGTCGTTGTCATGCTGGAAGACCCAGCCACGACCCATCTTCAATGCTCTTACTGAGGGAAGGAGGTTGTTGGCCAAGATCTCGCGATACATGGCCCCATCCATCCTCCCCTCAATACGGTGCAGTCGTCCTGTCCCCTTTGCAGAAAAGCATCCCCAAATAATTATGTTTCCACCTCCATGCTTCACGGTTGGGATGGTGTTCTTGGGGTTGTACTCATCCTTCTTCTTCCTCCAAACACGGCGAGTGGAGTTTAGACCAAAAAGCTCTATTTTTGTCTCATCAGACCACATGACCTTCTCCCATTCCTCCTCTGGATCATCCAGATGGTCATTGGCAAACTTCAGACGGGCCTGGACATGCGCTGGCTTGAGCAGGGGGACCTTGCGTGCGCTGCAGGATTTTAACCCATGACGGCGTAGTGTGTTACTAATGGTTTTCTTTGAAACGGTGGTCCCAGCTCTCTTCAGGTCATTGACCAGGTCCTGCCGTGTAGTTCTGGGCTGATCCCTCAACTTCCTCATGATCATTGATGCCCCACGAGGTGAGATCTTGCATGGAGCCCCAGACCGAGGGTGATTGACCGTCATCTTGAACTTCTTCCATTTTCTAATAATTGCGCCAACAGTTGTTGCCTTCTCACCAAGCTGCTTGCCTATTGTCCTGTAGCCCATCCCAGCCTTGTGCAGGTCTACAATTTTATCCCTGATGTCCTTACACAGCTCTCTTGTCTTGGCCATTGTGGAGAGGTTGGAGTCTGTTTGATTGAGTGTGTGGACAGGTGTCTTTTATACAGGTAACGAGTTCAAACAGGTGCAGTTAATACAGGTAATGAGTGGAGAACAGGAGGGCTTCTTAAAGAAAAACGAACAGGTCTGTGAGAGCCGGAATTCTTACTGGTTGGTAGGTGATCAAATACTTATGTCATGCAATAAAATGCAAATTAATTACTTAAAAATCATACAATGTGATTTTCTGGATTTTTGTTTTAGATTCCGTCTCTCACAGTTGAAGTGTACCTATGATAAAAATTACAGACCTCTACATGCTTTGTAAGTAGGAAAACCTGCAAAATTGACAGTGTATCAAATACTTGTTCTCCCCACTGTATGTGGGTGTTCTTGTATGTGTTTATTTGAATGAGAGTGTGTGTATATGCATATGTACAAACACCTGCACGGCATCAGCCTCAGGCAAACCGACATTAGTTGTAAAAACACTGCCACTTAGTGTCATTCAAATGTACTTTTATTATGTTTATTTTGACTTTTTTCCCCCTTTATCTTTTGACCATCATTCTCTCTCTCACACAGCAACTCCACTCCCACTTGTCTCCAGTTCCACGTACCAACCCTCAGCTTCCCTCAGCCCATCCCATCTATCTCTGCTGGCCACCCACTTCAGGTTTCTACGCAACACATATCTTTCAACTATGCTGTAATGTTTAATGTACAATTTCAATCTATCTAGTCGAATAGAATCTACAGATTATTAGTTGAAGATAAATACTTTTACTAAGAGTATTAGTATATTAGTAATTGACTGACCCGGTCTCTCCAGATCTCCTAACAGTACTATTTCTAGGGTCAATTTTAGATCAATGCTATGCATTTTCAGCCATTCCTGAACCTGAGACCAGAAACAGGCTACCTGAGGACAATACCAAAATAAATGGTCTATTGATTCTGTATCCTCACAACAAAATCTGCAGAGCTTCGTTGATTTTATGCCCCAAATATTCAACATTTTGTTGGTGGCAAGAATTCTATATAATAGTTTTAGCTGAAAAGCACAAAGTCTTGATTCTTGCGTTGTTTTGTATATCAACTCATACCATGGAATCGGTACATCAAAAATCTCTTCAACTATTTTGCAATCT
Source organism: Salvelinus alpinus (assembly GCF_045679555.1). Lineage (NCBI taxonomy): Eukaryota > Metazoa > Chordata > Actinopteri > Salmoniformes > Salmonidae > Salvelinus > Salvelinus alpinus. The sequence continues at coordinate 5,512,346 of NC_092112.1, read as the reverse complement.
GTATAGCACAGTTGTCAACATCCTGGTCCTCAAATGAAACTGGTATACTTTCCTATTTAGGCTATTTTTATTCCTCCGCCAGTTTTGATATATTGGGCAGACAGACCAGTTCCCTACCTCCTCCCGCTGCCACCCGCCTCCTCCATTTTTGGGGCAATGCTGTAATCAATTAGTTGTACTCTTGGATTGAGCAGACCTTCCTGTACAATTCTGATAACTCCATGAAGTACATAATTCTACCACTCCAATTTACAATATAATTTAAGAACAAAATTCCCATAAATACAGGTATTTTATCAACCAGCACATTTGAGTTCAGCCATAATATTTGTTGTAATATTTGTTCTATCTTTTCTGGGGGATGACATTGAAATTGTAGCCAGCTCTGTAATGCTTGTTTGAAAAAGAGAGATACTTTGAAAAAAGTAATTAATTGAAAATGAGACGTGGCAATCTGCACAAAGTGTCACGCCCTGGCCTTAGTATTCTTTGTTTTCTTTATTATTTTAGTTAGGTCAGGGTGTGACATGGGTATTTATGTGGGTTTTGTAGTGTCCAGGGTGATTGTAAGGTTTAGGGGGTTTATTTAGAGTAGTTGGGTTTATGTTTAGTATAGTTGTCTAGCAGTGTCTATGTTGTGTGTAGTTGTTCTAGGAAAGTCTATGGTTGCCTGAATGGGTTCCCAATTAGAGACAGCTGGTTTCTGTTGTCTCTGATTGGGAGCCATATTTAGGGTAGCCATAGGCTTTAGTTTGTTGTGGGGAATTGTCTATGTCTGAACGTTTGTAGCGTGCGTGCGTGCGTGCGTGCGTGCGTGCGTGCGTGCGTGCGTGCGTGCGTGCGTGCGTGCGTGCGTGCGTGCGTGCGTGCGTGCGTGCGTGCGTGTGCGTGTGCGTGTGTGTGTGTGCACTACGTTTATTAGCGTCACGGTTGTTTATTTGTTTTGTTAGTTTGTAAGTGTTTTGTTTCGTTTTGCCTTCTTCTATAATAAAAGGAAGATGGCTTATTTTCCACATGCTGCGTTTTGGTCCGTCTCTCCTCCACACGATCGTGACAGAATTCCCCACCACAACAGGATCAAGCAGCATGATCGGAACCAACAACAGCGGCAAAGTAAACAGGACTCATGGACATGGGAGGAGATCCTGGACGGCAAAGGACCCTGGACTCAGCCAGGGGAATATCGCCGTCCCAAAGCGGAGCTGGAGGCAGCGAAAGCGGAGAGGCGGTTTTATGAGGCAAAGGCAAGGCAGAGTGGCTGGAAGCCTGTGAGTAACACCCAAAAATTTCTTGGGGGGGGGATAAAGGGGAGTGTGGCGAAGCCGGGTTGGATACCTGAGCCAACTCCCCGGGCTTGCCGTGGAGTAAGAGGGCGTCGTACTGGTCAGACACCGTGTTATGCGGTAAAGCGCACGGTGTCCCCAGTACGCGTGCTTAGCCCAGTGCGGGCTATTCCACCTTGCCGCACTGGGAGGGCTAGGTTGGGCATCGAGCCGAGTGCCATGAAGCCGGCCCAACGTATCTGGTCTCCAGTACGTCTCCTCGGGCCGGCGTACATGGCACCAGCCTTACAGGTGGTGTCCCCGGTTCGCCTGCATAGCCCAGTGCGGGCTATTCCACCTCGCCGCACTGGCAGGGCTACGGGGACCATTCAACCTGGTGAGGTTGGGGAGGCTCGGTGCTCAAGAGCACGTGTCCTCCTTCACGGTCCGGTATATCCGGCGCCACCTTCCCACCCCAGCTCAGTACCACCAGTGCCTACACCACGCACCAGGCTTCCAGTGCATCTCCAGAGCCCTGTTCCTCCTCCACGCACTCTCCCTATGGTGCGTGTCTCCAGCCCAGTGCCTCCAGTTCCGGCACCACGCACCAAGCCTCCTGTGCGTCTCCAGAGCCCTGTACGCACTGTTCCTTCTCCCCGCACTCGCCCTGAGGTGCGTGCCCTCAGCCCGGTACCTCCAGTTCCGGTACCACGCACCAGGCCTAGAGTGCGCCACGAGAGTCCAGTGTGCCCTGTTGTTGTTCCCCGCACTAGCCTGAAGGTGCGTGTCCTTAGCCCGGTACCTCCTGTTCCGGTACCACGCACCAGGCCTATAGTGCGTCTCAGCCGGCCAGAGTCTGCCGTCTGCCCAGCGGCGCCTGAACTGCCCGTCTGCCCAGCGGCGCCTGAACTGCCCGTCTGCCCAGCGGCGCCTGAACTGCCCGTCTGCCCAGCGGCGCCTGAACTGCCCGTCTGCCCAGCGGCGCCTGAAATGCCCGTCTGCCCAGCAGCGCCTGAACTGCCCGTCTGCCATATGCCGTCTGAACTGTCCGTCTGCCATGAGCCTGCAAAGCCGCCCGTCTGCCATGAGCCTGCAAAGCCGCCCGTCTGCCATGAGCCTACAGAGCCGTCCGCCAGACAGGAGCCGCTAGAGCCGTCCGCCAGACAGGAGCCGCTAGAGCCTTCCGCCAGACCGGATCAGCCAGAGCCTTCCGCCAGACCGGATCAGCCAGAGCCTTCCGCCAGACCGGATCAGCCAGAGCCTTCCGCCAGACCGGATCAGCCAGAGCCTTCCGCCAGACCGGATCAGCCAGAGCCTTCCGCCAGACCGGATCAGCCAGAGCCTTCCGCCAGCCATGACCGTCCAGAGCCGTCAGCGAGCCATGACCGTCCAGAGCCGTCAGCGAGCCATGACCGTCCAGAGCCGTCAGCGAGCCATGACCGTCCAGAGCCGTCAGCCAGCCATGACCGTCCAGAGCCGTCAACCAGCCAAGAGCGTCCAGAGCCAGCCAGCCAGGATCCGCCAGTCATTCTGGTGTTGCCCCTCGTTCTGGTGTTGCCCCTCATTCTGGTGTTGCCCCTCATTCCGGTGTTGCCCCTCATTCCGGTGCTGCTCCTTATCCTGGAGATGCCCCTTAATTTAGGTGGGGTTATTTGGAGGGTGGTCATTGTGGGGAGGCTACAGAAGCTGGGATTGACTATGGTGGGGTGGGGATCTCGCCCTGAGCCTGAGCCACCACCGTGGTCAGATGCCCACCCAGGCCCTCCCCTAGACTTTGTGCTGGTGCGCCCGGAGTTCGCACCTTAAGGGGGGGCTATGTCACGCCCTGGCCTTAGTATTCTTTGTTTTCTTTATTATTTTAGTTAGGTCAGGGTGTGACATGGGTATTTATGTGGGTTTTGTAGTGTCCAGGGTGATTGTAAGGTTTAGGGGGTTTATTTAGAGTAGTTGGGTTTATGTTTAGTATAGTTGTCTAGCAGTGTCTATGTTGTGTGTAGTTGTTCTAGGAAAGTCTATGGTTGCCTGAATGGGTTCCCAATTAGAGACAGCTGGTTTCTGTTGTCTCTGATTGGGAGCCATATTTAGGGTAGCCATAGGCTTTAGTTTGTTGTGGGGAATTGTCTATGTCTGAACGTTTGTAGCCTGTGTGTGTGTGTGTGTGTGTGTGTGTGTGTGTGTGTGTGTGTGTGTGTGTGTGTGTGTGTGTGTGTGTGTGTGTGTGTGTGTGTGTGTGTGTGTGTGTGTGTGCACTACGTTTATTAGCTTCACGGTCGTTTATTTGTTTTGTTAGTTTGTAAGTGTTTTGTTTCGTTTTGCCTTCTTCTATAATAAAAGGAAGATGGCTTATTTTCCACATGCTGCGTTTTGGTCCGTCTCTCCTCCACACGATCGTGACACAAAGGCAAAAAGGCAATTTTTAAACAATGGATGAGCTTTTCTTAGTAATCTACTTGAGAACCATTTAGAGTTCAAATAAAACTTTTGAATAAGTGAAGCTTTTAGAGAGAGGTTGAGTGCTTTTATATTTAATAATCTAAACCCACCCAGTTTATATTCATTATATAGATAGGCACATTTTATTCTATCTTGTTTAGCGTCCCAGATAAAGTGAAATATTTTTTGCTCATATGATTTGAAAAACGAATCATCAGGAGTAGGCAGCTCCATCAGTAAGTGAGTAAACTGAGATATGACTAAGGAGTTAATCAGGGCAATTGTTCCATAAATAGACAGTTATTTACCTCTCCATGGTTGCAGGATCTTGTCTATTTTTACAAGTTTTCTATTGAAATTCATTGTGGAGAGCTTATTTATATATTTTGTGATCTGAATACCGAGGATGTCTACTTCACCATCAGCCCATTCTATAGGTAAACTGCAGGGTAATGTAAAAGTTGTATTTTTTAAGGATCCACTGGGTAATATTGTACACTTATATAATTAGGTTTTAGTCCAGAGAGTACAGAAAAGTTATCTAGATCTTTAATGAGACATTGCAGCGATCTAACTTGTGGACTTAATATAAAACTTGAGTCATCGGCATACATGGACACCTTTGTTTTTAAGCCTTGGATTTCTAATCCTCTGTTGTTATTGGATCGGATTTTAATAGCTAGCATTTCGATGTTCATAACGAATAGATATGGTGACAGCGAACACCCTTGTTTAACTCCTCTTGACAATTCAAAATTCTGAGAAGTAGCCGTCTGAGAAGTAGCCGTTATTTACTATTTTACACCTGGGGTTGCTTTACATGATTTTCACCCATTTTATAAGAGAATTACCGAAATTGAAAAAAATGAAGGCATTTATAAATTAAATCCAGTCTTACTTCTCAAATGCCTTTTCAAAATCCGCTATAAATACCATTCCTGGCTTCTTATATGTTTCATGATGTTCTATTATTTCTAGTAGTTGTCGTATATTATCTCCAATGTATCGTCCATGTAAAAAACCTGTCTGATCAGGATGAACAATACCTGGTAAAACCCTATTAATTCTGAGTGCTATGCATTTTGCTAGTATTTTTGCATCACAACATTGAAGTGTAAGGGGCCTCCAGTTTTTTAGATAGACTGGGTTTTTATACTTGCCATCTGGGTCTTGTTTTAATAATAGAGAAATCAGACCTTCCTGCTGAGTACCTGACAGACTACCATTTCTATAGGAGTAGTTAAAACAATCAAACAATGGAGCTTTTAGTATATCAAAAAATACTTGATATACCTCTATCAAGCCCTGGACTTTTTCCAGACTAAAAAAGATTTAATAGCCTCAAAAAGTTATTCCTCTGTAATTTGGCCTCCGCACTGATCTTTCTGTACATTTGTTAATTTTCCATTTTTTATTATATTTGGAAAGAATTCCTTACCGTAATCTTCATGGGAGAGGATGAGACGGAAAAGAGAACATCTGCCTAAAATAATCATCTTCCTCTTTTTGAAATATCATTCGGAGAATCATAGATGACTCCGTCTTCAGTAACGAGTTTCTGCTAATTATTTTTGTTTGCGTTCCTGTATTGGAGATTCAGGAGAAAAAAAATAGCATTTTTCTCCATATTCCATCCAGTTTGCTTTATTTTTGTAATAGATTACATTAGATCGTTCTTGAATAAGTTCCTCCAGTTCTTTTTGTTTTTCCTTTAACTTATTTTGTATCGCTGTAGTATCGTTTTTATTGCCATCTACCTGTACTATTAGTTCATAGATTTCCCTTGTTAGTGTCACGCCCTGACCTTAGAGATCCTTTTATTTCTCTATTTGGTTAGGTCAGGGTGTGACTAGGGTGGGCATTCTAGTTTTTCGTTTCTAGGTTGGCCTAGTATGGTACCCAATCAGAGGCAGCTGTCTATCGTTGTATCTGATTGGGGATCATATTTAGGCAGCCTTTTTTCCACCTGTTGGGTGTGGGATCTTGTTTTTGTATTGTAGCCTTTTGCACTACAAAGCTGCATGTTCGTTTTGTTACTCTTTATTGTTTTGTTGCTGGTTCACATTAATAAATACGATGAACGCCTTCCACGCTGTACCTTGGTCCAATCCGTCCAACAACGATCGTTACAGTTAGTCTTGTTTCTTTAGCCAGAAACTGCTTTTTTATTATTGATGAATATTGAATTGAATGACCCCTGAAGGTACATTTAAAGGTATCCCAAACAATAAGGGGATTTGCTGAACCTATATTATACTGGAAAAATTCAGTTATAAATTATTTTGTCTTAGTTAAAAATAAGTTGTCCTCCAGTAAACTTTGATTACATTTCCAATATCCCCGTCCACGTGGAAAATCTATAAGAGTTATGTGAATGCCAATTAGATGATGATCCGATCGCATTCTGTCTCCTATTAAAACTGTTTTAACCTTTGATGCAAGAGACAAAGAGACAAGAAAGTAGTCAAGACGACCAGCTTGATTAAGTCTCCTCCATGTATATCTCACTAGGTCGGGGTTTTTTAGTCTCCAAATATCCACTATTTCTAATGTGTCCATAATATTTGTGATTTCCTGAAGGGCACGGTGATGATAGTTTGTAGAGTTATTACCTTTACGGTCCATTGAAGTACTTAACACTGTGTTATAGTCTCCTACCATAATGATTAGATCATTTGCTGCCTTTAAGTTCAATAAATTGGTATAAATGTTTTCGAAGAAGTGTGGATCATCCTGATTTGGACCAAATAGATTAATGAGCCAAATCTCTTTTTCGTCCACTTTCATATTCAAAAGGATCCACCTTCCTTGTGAATCATTCCTGATTATTTGCACATTCAGATCGACATTTGTTAATTAATATCATCACACCTTTTGAGTTCCTTTGTCCATGACAAATTATTTCACCACCCCATTCCTTTTTCCACGCATCTTCATCTAAGGATGTAGAGTGAGTTTCCTGTAAACAGTATCTGTTATATTCCTTTTCCTTTAGCCATGTAAAGACTGATCTTTTTTTATAATCTGCCAAACCGTTACAATTATAACTGGCTATACATATTTCATCCCTTACCATAACTAGATACTATTCTCAGTCTAAATTGACCATAATTAGTGCTTGTAAAGTTACTGCCATCAGAGGTATTGTGAAGGTCAAAACTAGAGCTTTCTAATGTCTGATATTTAGAATTCAAGAAATAGGTTCTAGCAATATTTGTTTTATTCCCTTGTCTGTTTGCCTGTGAGCCAATGCCACAGATGTTAGAAAATTGAGACAAATTATGAGTGTAACAAATCTGAGTAGGTTGATGTGTATGATATTGGATATGATATAATGAGAGTGTGTATGATGTAAGACTATACTACTGTGTGATGTCCAAATAAATAATAACTGCCAATTTGCATGGTTGAGTGTCTATGTGTGTAACATGTTGTGCATATAGCCTTAATATTCATGATGATAATTGTAATCCATATCGTATCACCATCATAGTTGCATCCTAATTACCTTCAACATCATTGAACAACACATCCCAGCATTTCCATACCAATTGACGTTCCACATGACCATGAAAGACACCTTGCGTTACTCTAGAGACGGCTTCACTACAGTACAAATGTATTCCGTACAATATGTTACTATTCCCCAATGCCCCTATTCTGATATCTTCCCCTTACTTGTTGTAAACATATGTAAACTTGTAGACAAAATACATAAAAAAGATACACAAACCATAAACACATTAAATTATAAAACAGTTCTCGACAATAGAGAGAGAAGAGAAGGGAAAAGAGAGAGTGAGAGAAGAGGGCAAGATCAGGTGTGTGTGTATGTATAAGTCTGTATGTGTAAGCAAGCATGTAGTTGAGTATGTGTGTGTTCATATCCACTTCATAATGTTCAGATATTTTAACAGTTCCCATACTTTCTTTTCAACAGTTCCCATACCTTCTTTTAAACAGTTCCCATACCTTATTTTTAACAGTTCCCATACCTTATTTTTTACAGTTCCCATACCTTATTTTTAACAGTTCCCATACCTTCTTTTTAACAGTTCCCATACCTTATTTTTAACAGTTCCCATACCTTCTTTTTAACAGTTCCCATACCTTCTTTTCAACAGTTCCCATACCTTCTTGTTAACAGTTCCCATACCTTCTTTTTTACAGTTCCCATACCTTCTTTTTAACAGTTCCCATATCTTATTTTTAACAGTTCCCATACCTTCTTTTTAACAGTTCCCATACCTTCTTTTTTACAGTTCCCATACCTTCTTTTTAACAGTTCCCATACCTTATTTTTAACAGTTCCCATACCTTCTTTTTAACAGTTCCCATACCTTCTTTTTAACAGTTCCCATACCTTATTTTTTACAGTTCCCATACCTTCTTTTTAACAGTTCCCATACCTTATTTTTTTACAGTTCCCATGCCTTCTTTTTAACAGTTCCCATACCTTCTTTTTAACAGTTCCCATACCTTATTTTTTACAGTTCCCATACCTTCTTTTTAACAGTTCCCATACCTTATTTTTTACAGTTCCCATACCTTCTTTTTAACAGTTCCCATACCTTCTTTTCAACAGTTCCCATACCTTCTTTTTAACAGTTCCCATACCTTCTTTTCAACAGTTCCCATACCTTCTTTTCAACAGTTCCCATACCTTCTTTTTTACAGTTCCCATACCTTCTTTTCAACAGTTCCCATACCTTATTTTTTTTCATAACCTGAAGTCCCTGTAGAATTTAATACAGCCATGGTGTTATGGAGCTGTCTCGGAACAGCTGTCCATCTATAAAGAGTTTGTCCACAATGATGAAGCCACGCTTACTCTTCTCCCTTTGTTGTCTTTGTATCGGATACAGTGTCTTACGACGTTCGTTTATCTCCTTTGGAAATTGGTCATTGAGACCGAATTTGGTCCCTTTAAGCTCCCTTCCTCTGCTTTTGATCAGCTCCTTTTGTTGGTAGTGTTCAAATTGTGCGATGATCGGTCAGGGACCCTTGGTGTTGTCGCTCCGAGCTCAAAGTCTGTGTACTCGGTGGAAAGCCACCTTGTTTACAGTCTCTATAGGAAGTTTCAAAGCGGATTGCATGAATTCTCTAATCGCGCCCTCTGGATTATTGGATGCGTCCTCAGGAATACCAGAATTTTTTTTGATTTTCACACATGCTGCGACTTTGTACGTCTAGTAGCGTCTCCTTCATCACCCTGTTTTCCCTGAGTAGACAATCCATGTTGGAATCGTGTATTATAACCTTGGCTGTGAGTGTCTTGTTTTCTCTTTGGAGCGTGAGAATTTCACTCTGGCTGAACTACCCCTCAGCCCTGCTACCTCCTCACACAACTTTTCCAGTGTTGCATGGATTCCAGCCAGAACACTAGCCTCTACCTCAATGGTAAGTAAATCGTCCGTGTCTGTAGATGAATCTGTTTTTCTTTTTTGTTGGGTTAAAGTTATTTTGTGAGGTGGTCGGATCTTTCCACGAAGGAGTTGTTCCTCCATAGCGTAAAGCTGTTGGTACTCGTCGATTTCCTTCAGGATCTCCTTGGTATCCAGATTGGCTCTATACTGCAACCAGTTGTTTTATGAAAAGATAACAATAAGTCTTTCCCACGACAACGAAAGGTGTCTGTAGTACAGCCAACTGACTGAACTAACTAGCTGGGAATGATCAAACTGACTGAACTAGCAAGCTGGGTTCAACTGACTGAATTGACTGAACGAGAAAGCTAGGAAGGGCTCAACTGAATGAACTAGCTAGCTGGGAAGGACTCAAGTGACTGAACTGACTGAACTAACTGGCTGGGTTCAACTGACTGGATTGACTGAACTAGCTAGCTATTGAGGGCTAAACTGACTGAACTAGCTAGCTGGGAAAGACTCAACTGACTGAACTAGATATCTGGGAAAGGCTCACCTGACTGAAATGACTGAACTAGCTAGCTGGGAAGGACTCAACAGACTGAACTAGCTAGCTGGGAAGGACTCAACTGACTGAACTGACTGAACTAGCTAGCTGGGAAGGGCTCAACTGACTGAACTAGCTAGCTGGGAAGGGCTCAACTGACTGAACTAGCTAGCTGGGAAGGGCTCAACTGACTGAACTAGCTAGCTGGGAAGGACTCAACTGACTGAACTGACTGAACTAGCTAGCTGGGAAGGGCTCAACTGACTGAACTAGCTAGCTGGGAAGGGCTCAACTGACTGAACTAGCTAGCTGGGAAGGGCTCAACTGACTGAACTAACTAGCTGAGAAGGGCTCAACTGACTGAACTAGCTAGCTAGCTTAACTAACTAAACTGACTGAACTAGTTTTCTGGGATGGGCTCAACTGACTGACTGGCTAGCTGGGAAGGACTCAACTGACTGAACTAGATAGCTGGGAAGGGTTCAACTGACTGAAATGACTGAACTAGCTAGCTGGGAAGGACTCAACTGACTGACTGGCTAGCTGGGAAGGGCTCAACTGACTGAACTAGCCAGCTGGGAAGGACTCAACTGACTGAACTAACTAGCTGAGAAGGGCTCAACTGACTGAACTAGCTAGCTGGGAAGGGCTCAACTGACTGAACTAGCTAGCTGGGAAGGGCTCAACTGACTGAACTAGCTAGCTGGGAAGGGCTCAACTGACTGAACTAACTAGCTGAGAAGGGCTCAACTGACTGAACTAGCTAGCTAGCTTAACTAACTAAACTGACTGAACTAGTTTTCTGGGATGGGCTCAACTGACTGACTGGCTAGCTGGGAAGGACTCAACTGACTGAACTAGCTAGCTGGGAAGGGTTCAACTGACTGAAATGACTGAACTAGCTAGCTGGGAAGGACTCAACTGACTGACTGGCTAGCTGGGAAGGGCTCAACTGACTGAACTAGCCAGCTGGGAAGGACTCAACTGACTGAACTAACTAGCTGAGAAGGGCTCAACTGACTGAACTAGCTAGCTGGGAAGGGCTCAACTGACTGAACTAACTAGCTGAGAAGGGCTCAACTGACTGAACTAGCTAGCTGGGAAGGACTCAACTGACTGAACTAACTAGCTGAGAAGGGCTCAACTGACTGAACTAACTAGCTGAGAAGGGCTCAACTGACTGAACTAGCTAGCTGGGAAGGGCTCAACTGACTGAACTAACTAGCTGAGAAGGGCTCAACTGACTGAACTAGCTAGCTGGGAAGGACTCAACTGACTGAACTAACTAGCTGAGAAGGGCTCAACTGACTGAACTAACTAGCTAGCTGGGAAGGACTCAACTGACTGAACTAGCTAGCTGAGAAGGGCTCAACTGACTGAACTAACTAGCTGGGAAGGGCTCAACAGACTGAACTTTAAAGTATGATTAAATTAAGATTTTGTGTCACTGATCTACACACAATACCCCATATTGTTGAAGTTATATGTTGTTTGTAGAGAATTTTGTAACACATTTTTTTTAAATAAAAGCTGAAATGTCTTGAGTCAATTAGTATTCAACCCCTTTGTTACGGCAAGCCTAAATACCTTGACGAGTAAAAACATTTGCATGGACTCATTCCGTGTTCAATAATAGTGTTTAACATGATTTTTGAATGACTACCCCATGTCTGTACCCCACACGGGCCATTGCGAGGGCATAGGCCTAAAGGTCTTATGGGTAGTAACCTACAAAGGTTGTTTTAGGACATTATGTTTACTGTTGGATGGATACATGGATACTAGCAGTCGGTATTATACTTAGAGTCAATGATCTAGTTCATGTGTTTTGTGTTTCCATTTCCTCAGATGTTGAACCCTAAATTCATTAGCCTGTGAAATTAGATGTATTTAATTCATTCAAAAAAACTCTGGCAATTTTGGAGTCTTATTTTGATAGCAACTATAGTCTAATTGACAATCTTAAAATCAGGACAATCACTGGATTAGGCTGCATATCAAAATATCTTCAATAATCAAATCAAAGTTTATTGGTCACACACACAGATGTTATGGCAGGTGAAATGATTATGTTTCTAGCTCCACCAGTACAGTAATAACTAGAAATACAATAACAATACACACATAATTCAACAAGTTAACAAGATGAATGAGCAACATCAGAGCGAGCAGAGTCAGAGTCCAGTATTATATTATCACATATATTCCATGTGGTGTATTATACTGAACAAAAATATAAACACAACATGTAAAGTGTTGGTCTCATGTTTCATGAGCTGAAATAAAAGATACCAGAAATGTTCCATACACAAAAAAAGCTTATTTCTTTCAAATTTTGTGCACAATTTTCTTTACATCCCTGTTAGAGAGCATTACTCTGCCAAGATAATCCATCCACCTGACAGGTGTGGCATATCAAAAAGATGATTAAACAGCATGATCAGTACACAGGTGCACCTTGTGCTGAGGACAATAAAAGCCCACTTTAAAATGTGCAGTTTTGTCACACAACACAATGCCACAGATGTCTCATGTTTTGAGGGAGCGCTGACTGCAGGAATGTCCACCGGAGCTGTTGCCAGATAATTGAATGTTAATTTCTCTACCATAAGCCGCCTCCAAATTCTTTTTAGAGAATTTGACAGCACGCCCAAGCGGCCTCACAACCACAGACCACGTGTAACCACGCCAGCCCCTCCACATCCTGCTTCTTCACCTGCAGGATCGTCTGAGACCCCGACAGCTGATGACAAACAGATGCATATCTGTATTCCCAGTCATGTGAAATCCATAGATTAGGGTCTAATTCATTTATTTCAATTGACTAATTTCCTTATATGAACTTTAACTCAGTAAAATATTTTAAATTGTTACATATTGTGTTTATATTTTTGTTCAGTATATATGATGGTGTGTATAGACATTGTGGACAGTATATGAATAGAAAAGGTGTGTACAGCAATAGTTAAATAGGATGGTGTGTATAGACAGTAGTTATATAGGAGGGTGTGTATAGACAGTAGTTATACAGGATGGTGTGTATAGACAGTAGACAGTAGTTATATAGGATGGTGTGTATAGACAGTAGTTATATAGGATTGTGTGTATAAACAGTATAGACAGTAGTTATACAGGATGGTGTGTATAGACAGTAGTTATATAGGATGGTGTGTATAGACAGTATAGACAGTAGTTATACAGGATGGTGTGTATAGACAGTAGTTATATAGGATGGTGTGTATAGACAGTATAGACAGTAGTTATATAGGATGGTGTGTATAGACAGTAGTTATATAGGATGGTGTGTATAAACAGTATAGACAGTAGTTATACAGGATGGTGTGTATAGACAGTAGTTATATAGGATGGTGTGTATAGACAGTATTTATATAGGATGGTGTGTATAGACAGTAGTTATATAGGATGGTGTGTATAGACAGTAGTTATATAGGATGGTGTGTATAGACAGTAGTTATACAGGATGGTGTGTATAGACAGTATTTATATAGGATGGTGTGTATAGACAGTAGTTATATAGGATGGTGTGTATAGACAGTATTTATATAGGATGGTGTGTATAGACAGTAGTTATACAGGATGGTGTGTATAGACAGTAGTTATATAGGATGGTGTGTATAGACAGTAGTTATACAGGATGGTGTGTATAGACAGTATAGACAGTAGTTATATAGGATGGTGTGTATAGACAGTAGTTATATAGGATGGTGTGTATAGACAGTAGTTATACAGGATGGTGTGTATAGACAGTAGTTATATAGGATGGTGTGTACAGACAGTAGTTATACAGGATGGTGTGTATAGACAGTAGTTATATAGGATGGTGTGTATTGACAGTAGTTATACAGGATGGTGTGTATAGACAGTAGTTATATAGGATGGTGTGTATAGACAGTAGTTATATAGGATGGTGTGTGTAGACAGTAGTTATATAGGATGGTGTGTATAGACAGTAGTTATATAGGATGGTGTGTATAGACAGTAGTTATATAGGATGGTGTGTATAGACAGTAGTTATACAGGATGGTGTGTATAGACAGTAGTTATATAGGATGGTGTGTATAGACAGTATAGACAGTAGTTATATAGGATGGTGTGTATAGACAGTAGTTATATAGGATGGTGTGTATAGACAGTAGTTATATAGGATGGTGTGTATAGACAGTAGTTATATAGGATGGTGTGTATAGACAGTAGTTATATAGGATGGTGTGTATAGACAGTAGTTATACAGGATGGTGTGTATAGACAGTAGTTATATAGGATGGTGTGTATAGACAGTATAGACAGTAGTTATACAGGATGGTGTGTATAGACAGTATAGACAGTAGTTATACAGGATGGTGTGTATAGACAGTAGTTATATAGGATGGTGTGTTTAGACAGTAGTTATATAGGATGGTGTGTATAGACAGTATAGACAGTAGTTATACAGGATGGTGTGTATAGACAGTAGTTATATAGGATGGTGTGTATAGACAGTATAGACAGTAGTTATACAGGATGGTGTGTATAGACAGTATAGACAGTAGTTATACAGGATGGTGTGTATAGACAGTAGTTATATAGGATGGTGTGTTTAGACAGTAGTTATATAGGATGGTGTGTATAGACAGTAGTTATACAGGATGGTGTGTATAGACAGTAGTTATATAGGATGGTGTGTAGAGACAGTAGTTATACAGGATGGTGTGTATAGACAGTAGTTATATAGGATGGTGTGTATAGACAGTAGTTATATAGGATGGTGTGTATAGACAGTAGTTATATAGGATGGTGTGTATAGACAGTATAGACAGTAGTTATACAGGATGGTGTGTATAGACAGTAGTTATACAGGATGGTGTGTATAGACAGTAGTTATATAGGATGGTGTGTATAGACAGTAGTTATATAGGATGGTGTGTATAGACAGTATAGACAGTAGTTATACAGGATGGTGTGTATAGACAGTAGTTATATAGGATGGTGTGTATAGACAGTATAGACAGTAGTTATATAGGATGGTGTGTATAGACAGTATAGACAGTAGTTATATAGGATGGTGTGTTTAGACAGTAGTTATATAGGATGGTGTGTATAGACAGTAGTTATACAGGATGGTGTGTATAGACAGTAGTTATATAGGATGATGTGTATAGACAGTATAGACAGTAGTTATATAGGATGGTGTGTATAGACAGTAGTTATACAGGATGGTGTGTATAGACAGTAGTTATATAGGATGGTGTGTACAGACAGTAGTTATATAGGATGGTGTGTATAGACAGTAGTTATACAGAATGGTGTGTATAGACAGTAGTTATATAGGATGGTGTGTACAGACAGTAGTTATATAGGATGGTGTGTATAGACAGTATAGACAGTAGTTATACAGGATGGTGTGTATAGACAGTAGTTATATAGGATGGTGTGTATAGACAGTATAGACAGTAGTTATATAGGATGGTGTGTATAGACAGTAGTTATATAGGATGGTGTGTATAGACAGTAGTTATATAGGATGGTGTGTATAGACAGTATAGACAGTAGTTATACAGGATGGTGTGTACAGACAGTAGTTATATAGGATGGTGTGTACAGACAGTAGTTATATAGGATGGTGTGTATAGACAGTAGTTATATAGGACGGTGTGTATAGACAGTAGTTATATAGGATGGTGTGTATAGACAGTATAGACAGTAGTTATATAGGATGGTGTGTATAGACAGTATAGACAGTAGTTATATAGGATGGTGTGTATAGACAGTAGTTATATAGGATGGTGTGTATAGACAGTAGTTATACAGGATGGTGTGTATAGACAGTAGTTATAATAGGATGGTGTGTATAGACAGTAGTTATATAGGATGGTGTGTATAGACAGTAGTTATATAGGATGGTGTGTATAGACAGTAGTTATATATGATGGTGTGTATAGACAGTAGTTATATAGGATGGTGTGTATAGACAGTAGTTATATATGATGGTGTGTATAGACAGTAGTTATATAGGATGGTGTGTATAGACAGTAGTTATATAGGATGGTGTGTATAGACAGTAGTTATATAGGATGGTGTGTATAGACAGTATGGACAGTAGTTATACAGGATGGTGTGTATAGACAGTATAGACAGTAGTTATATAGGATGGTGTGTATATACACTAGTTATATAGGATGGTGTGTATAGACAGTATGGACACTAGTTATATAGGATGGTGTGTATAGACAGTAGTTATATAGGATGGTGTGTATAGACAGTAGTTATATAGGATGGTGTGTATAGACAGTAGTTATATAGGATGGTGTGTATAGACAGTAGTTATATAGGATGGTGTGTATAGACAGTATAGACAGTAGTTATATAGGATGGTGTGTATAGACAGTAGTTATATAGGATGGTGTGTATAGACAGTAGTTATATAGGATGGTGTGTATAGACAGTATAGACAGTAGTTATACAGGATGGTGTGTATAGACAGTAGTTATATAGGATGGTGTGTATAGACAGTATAGACAGTAGTTATATAGGATGGTGTGTATAGACAGTATAGACAGTAGTTATATAGGATGGTGTGTTTAGACAGTAGTTATATAGGATGGTGTGTATAGACATTAGTTATACAGGATGGTGTGTATAGACAGTAGTTATATAGGATGATGTGTATAGACAGTATAGACAGTAGTTATATAGGATGGTGTGTATAGACAGTAGTTATACAGGATGGTGTGTATAGACAGTAGTTATATAGGATGGTGTGTACAGACAGTAGTTATATAGGATGGTGTGTATAGACAGTAGTTATACAGAATCGTGTGTATAGACAGTAGTTATATAGGATGGTGTGTACAGACAGTAGTTATATAGGATGGTGTGTATAGACAGTATAGACAGTAGTTATACAGGATGGTGTGTATAGACAGTAGTTATATAGGATGGTGTGTATAGACAGTATAGACAGTAGTTATATAGGATGGTGTGTATAGACAGTAGTTATATAGGATGGTATGTATAGACAGTAGTTATATAGGATGGTGTGTATAGACAGTATAGACAGTAGTTATACAGGATGGTGTGTACAGACAGTAGTTATATAGGATGGTGTGTACAGACAGTAGTTATATAGGATGGTGTGTATAGACAGTAGTTATATAGGACGGTGTGTATAGACAGTAGTTATATAGGATGGTGTGTATAGACAGTATAGACAGTAGTTATATAGGATGGTGTGTATAGACAGTATAGACAGTAGTTATATAGGATGGTGTGTATAGACAGTAGTTATATAGGATGGTGTGTATAGACAGTAGTTATACAGGATGGTGTGTATAGACAGTAGTTATAATAGGATGGTGTGTATAGACAGTAGTTATATAGGATGGTGTGTATAGACAGTAGTTATATAGGATGGTGTGTATAGACAGTAGTTATATATGATGGTGTGTATAGACAGTAGTTATATAGGATGGTGTGTATAGACAGTAGTTATATATGATGGTGTGTATAGACAGTAGTTATATAGGATGGTGTGTATAGACAGTAGTTATATAGGATGGTGTGTATAGACAGTAGTTATATAGGATGGTGTGTATAGACAGTATGGACAGTAGTTATACAGGATGGTGTGTATAGACAGTATAGACAGTAGTTATATAGGATGGTGTGTATATACACTAGTTATATAGGATGGTGTGTATAGACAGTATGGACACTAGTTATATAGGATGGTGTGTATAGACAGTAGTTATATAGGATGGTGTGTATAGACAGTAGTTATATAGGATGGTGTGTATAGACAGTAGTTATATAGGATGGTGTGTATAGACAGTAGTTATATAGGATGGTGTGTATAGACAGTATAGACAGTAGTTATATAGGATGGTGTGTATAGACAGTAGTTATATAGGATGGTGTGTATAGACAGTATAGACAGTAGTTATATAGGATGGTGTGTATAGACAGTAGTTATATAGGATGGTGTGTATAGACAGTATAGACAGTAGTTATATAGGATGGTGTGTATAGACAGTAGTTATATAGGATGGTGTGTATAGACAGTAGTTATATAGGATGGTGTGTATAGACAGTATAGACAGTAGTTATATAGGATGGTGTGTATAGACAGTAGTTATATAGGATGGTGTGTATAGACAGTATAGACAGTAGTTATACAGGATGGTGTGTACAGACAGTAGTTATATAGGATGGTGTGTACAGACAGTAGTTATATAGGATGGTGTGTATAGACAGTAGTTATATAGGACGGTGTGTATAGACAGTAGTTATATAGGATGGTGTGTATAGACAGTATAGACAGTAGTTATATAGGATGGTGTGTATAGACAGTATAGACAGTAGTTATATAGGATGGTGTGTATAGACAGTAGTTATATAGGATGGTGTGTATAGACAGTAGTTATACAGGATGGTGTGTATAGACAGTAGTTATAATAGGATGGTGTTTATAGACAGTAGTTATATAGGATGGTGTGTATAGACAGTAGTTATATAGGATGGTGTGTATAGACAGTAGTTATATATGATGGTGTGTATAGACAGTAGTTATATAGGATGGTGTGTATAGACAGTAGTTATATATGATGGTGTGTATAGACAGTAGTTATATAGGATGGTGTGTATAGACAGTAGTTATATAGGATGGTGTGTATAGACAGTAGTTATATAGGATGGTGTGTATAGACAGTATGGACAGTAGTTATACAGGATGGTGTGTATAGACAGTATAGACAGTAGTTATATAGGATGGTGTGTATATACACTAGTTATATAGGATGGTGTGTATAGACAGTATGGACACTAGTTATATAGGATGGTGTGTATAGACAGTAGTTATATAGGATGGTGTGTATAGACAGTAGTTATATAGGATGGTGTGTATAGACAGTAGTTATATAGGATGGTGTGTATAGACAGTATAGACAGTAGTTATATAGGATGGTGTGTATAGACAGTAGTTATATAGGATGGTGTGTATAGACAGTAGTTATATAGGATGGTGTGTATAGACAGTATAGACAGTAGTTATACAGGATGGTGTGTATAGACAGTAGTTATATAGGATGGTGTGTATAGACAGTATAGACAGTAGTTATATAGGATGGTGTGTATAGACAGTATAGACAGTAGTTATATAGGATGGTGTGTTTAGACAGTAGTTATATAGGATGGTGTGTATAGACAGTAGTTATACAGGATGGTGTGTATAGACAGTAGTTATATAGGATGATGTGTATAGACAGTATAGACAGTAATTATATAGGATGGTGTGTATAGACAGTAGTTATACAGGATGGTGTGTATAGACAGTAGTTATATAGGATGGTGTGTACAGACAGTAGTTATATAGGATGGTGTGTATAGACAGTAGTTATACAGAATGGTGTGTATAGACAGTAGTTATATAGGATGGTGTGTACAGACAGTAGTTATATAGGATGGTGTGTATAGACAGTATAGACAGTAGTTATACAGGATGGTGTGTATAGACAGTAGTTATATAGGATGGTGTGTATAGACAGTATAGACAGTAGTTATATAGGATGGTGTGTATAGACAGTAGTTATATAGGATGGTGTGTATAGACAGTAGTTATATAGGATGGTGTGTATAGACAGTATAGACAGTAGTTATACAGGATGGTGTGTACAGACAGTAGTTATATAGGATGGTGTGTACAGACAGTAGTTATATAGGATGGTGTGTATAGACAGTAGTTATATAGGACGGTGTGTATAGACAGTAGTTATATAGGATGGTGTGTATAGACAGTATAGACAGTAGTTATATAGGATGGTGTGTATAGACAGTATAGACAGTAGTTATATAGGATGGTGTGTATAGACAGTAGTTATATAGGATGGTGTGTATAGACAGTAGTTATACAGGATGGTGTGTATAGACAGTAGTTATAATAGGATGGTGTGTATAGACAGTAGTTATATAGGATGGTGTGTATAGACAGTAGTTATATAGGATGGTGTGTATAGACAGTAGTTATATATGATGGTGTGTATAGACAGTAGTTATATAGGATGGTGTGTATAGACAGTAGTTATATATGATGGTGTGTATAGACAGTAGTTATATAGGATGGTGTGTATAGACAGTAGTTATATAGGATGGTGTGTATAGACAGTAGTTATATAGGATGGTGTGTATAGACAGTATGGACAGTAGTTATACAGGATGGTGTGTATAGACAGTATAGACAGTAGTTATATAGGATGGTGTGTATATACACTAGTTATATAGGATGGTGTGTATAGACAGTATGGACACTAGTTATATAGGATGGTGTGTATAGACAGTAGTTATATAGGATGGTGTGTATAGACAGTAGTTATATAGGATGGTGTGTATAGACAGTAGTTATATAGGATGGTGTGTATAGACAGTAGTTATATAGGATGGTGTGTATAGACAGTATGGACAGTAGTTATACAGGATGGTGTGTATAGACAGTATAGACAGTAGTTATATAGGATGGTGTGTATATACACTAGTTATATAGGATGGTGTGTATAGACAGTATGGACACTAGTTATATAGGATGGTGTGTATAGACAGTAGTTATATAGGATGGTGTGTATAGACAGTAGTTATATAGGATGGTGTGTATAGACAGTAGTTATATAGGATGGTGTGTATAGACAGTATAGACAGTAGTTATATAGGATGGTGTGTATAGACAGTAGTTATATAGGATGGTGTGTATAGACAGTAGTTATATAGGATGGTGTGTATAGACAGTATAGACAGTAGTTATACAGGATGGTGTGTATAGACAGTAGTTATATAGGATGGTGTGTATAGACAGTATAGACAGTAGTTATATAGGATGGTGTGTATAGACAGTATAGACAGTAGTTATATAGGATGGTGTGTTTAGACAGTAGTTATATAGGATGGTGTGTATAGACAGTAGTTATACAGGATGGTGTGTATAGACAGTAGTTATATAGGATGATGTGTATAGACAGTATAGACAGTAATTATATAGGATGGTGTGTATAGACAGTAGTTATACAGGATGGTGTGTATAGACAGTAGTTATATAGGATGGTGTGTACAGACAGTAGTTATATAGGATGGTGTGTATAGACAGTAGTTATACAGAATGGTGTGTATAGACAGTAGTTATATAGGATGGTGTGTACAGACAGTAGTTATATAGGATGGTGTGTATAGACAGTATAGACAGTAGTTATACAGGATGGTGTGTATAGACAGTAGTTATATAGGATGGTGTGTATAGACAGTATAGACAGTAGTTATATAGGATGGTGTGTATAGACAGTAGTTATATAGGATGGTGTGTATAGACAGTAGTTATATAGGATGGTGTGTATAGACAGTATAGACAGTAGTTATACAGGATGGTGTGTACAGACAGTAGTTATATAGGATGGTGTGTACAGACAGTAGTTATATAGGATGGTGTGTATAGACAGTAGTTATATAGGACGGTGTGTATAGACAGTAGTTATATAGGATGGTGTGTATAGACAGTATAGACAGTAGTTATATAGGATGGTGTGTATAGACAGTATAGACAGTAGTTATATAGGATGGTGTGTATAGACAGTAGTTATATAGGATGGTGTGTATAGACAGTAGTTATACAGGATGGTGTGTATAGACAGTAGTTATAATAGGATGGTGTGTATAGACAGTAGTTATATAGGATGGTGTGTATAGACAGTAGTTATATAGGATGGTGTGTATAGACAGTAGTTATATATGATGGTGTGTATAGACAGTAGTTATATAGGATGGTGTGTATAGACAGTAGTTATATATGATGGTGTGTATAGACAGTAGTTATATAGGATGGTGTGTATAGACAGTAGTTATATAGGATGGTGTGTATAGACAGTAGTTATATAGGATGGTGTGTATAGACAGTATGGACAGTAGTTATACAGGATGGTGTGTATAGACAGTATAGACAGTAGTTATATAGGATGGTGTGTATATACACTAGTTATATAGGATGGTGTGTATAGACAGTATGGACACTAGTTATATAGGATGGTGTGTATAGACAGTAGTTATATAGGATGGTGTGTATAGACAGTAGTTATATAGGATGGTGTGTATAGACAGTAGTTATATAGGATGGTGTGTATAGACAGTAGTTATATAGGATGGTGTGTATAGACAGTATAGACAGTAGTTATATAGGATGGTGTGTATAGACAGTAGTTATATAGGATGGTGTGTATAGACAGTATAGACAGTAGTTATATAGGATGGTGTGTATAGACAGTAGTTATATAGGATGGTGTGTATAGACAGTATGGACAGTAGTTATACAGGATGGTGTGTATAGACAGGATAGACAGTAGTTATATAGGATGGTGTGTATAGACAGTATAGACAGTAGTTATATAGGACGGTGTGTATAGACAGTAGTTATATAGGATGGTGTGTATAGACAGTATAGACAGTAGTTATATAGGATGGTGTGTATAGACAGTAGTTATATAGGATGGTGTGTATAGACAGTATAGACAGTAGTTATATAGGATGGTGTGTATAGACAGTAGTTATATAGGATGGTGTGTATAGACAGTAGTTATAATAGGATGGTGTGTATAGACAGTAGTTATATAGGATAGTGTGTATAGACAGTACAGACAGTAGTTATATAGGATGGTGTGTATGGACAGTTGTTATATAGGATGGTGTGTATAGACAGTAGTTATATAGGATGGTGTGTATAGACAGTAGTTATATAGGATGGTGTGTATAGACAGTAGTTATATAGGATGGTGTGTATAGACAGTAGTTATATAGGATGGTGTGTATAGACAGTAGTTATATAGGATGGTGTGTATAGGCAGTAGTTATATAGGATGGTGTGTATAGACAGTAGTTATATAGGATGGTGTGTATAGACAGTAGTTATATAGGATGGTGTGTATAGACAGTAGTTATATAGGATGGTGTGTATAGACAGTAGTTATATAGGATGATGTGTATAGACAGTATAGACAGTAGTTATATAGGATGGTGTGTATAGACAGTAGTTATATAGGATGGTGTGTATAGACAGTAGTTATATAGGATGGTTTGTATAGACAGTATAGACAGTAGTTATATAGGATGGTGTGTATAGACAGTAGTTATATATGATGGTGTGTATAGACAGTAGTTATATAGGATGGTGTGTATAGACAGTAGTTATATAGGACGGTGTGTATAGACAGTAGTTATATAGGATGATGTGTATAGACAGTATAGACAGTAGTTATATAGGATGGTGTGTATAGACAGTAGTTATATAGGATGGTGTGTATAGACAGTAGTTATATAGGATGGTGTGTATAGACAGTAGTTATATAGGATGGTGTGTATAGACAGTAGTTATATAGGATGGTGTGTATAGACAGTAGTTATATAGGATGGTGTGTATAGACAGTAGTTATACAGGATGGTGTGTATAGACAGTAGTTATATAGGATGGTGTGTATAGACAGTATAGACAGTAGTTATATAGGATGGTGTGTATAGACAGTAGTTATATAGGATGGTGTGTATAGACAGTAGTTATATAGGATGGTGTGTATAGACAGTAGTTATATAGGATGGTGTGTATAGACAGTAGTTATATAGGATGGTGTGTATAGACAGTAGTTATACAGGATGGTGTGTATAGACAGTAGTTTTATAGGATGGTGTGTATAGACAGTATAGACAGTAGTTATACAGGATGGTGTGTATAGACAGTATAGACAGTAGTTATACAGGATGGTGTGTATAGACAGTAGTTATATAGGATGGTGTGTTTAGACAGTAGTTATATAGGATGGTGTGTATAGACAGTATAGACAGTAGTTATACACGATGGTGTGTATAGACAGTAGTTATATAGGATGGTGTGTATAGACAGTATAGACAGTAGTTATACAGGATGGTGTGTATAGACAGTATAGACAGTAGTTATACAGGATGGTGTGTATAGACAGTAGTTATATAGGATGGTGTGTTTAGACAGTAGTTATATAGGATGGTGTGTATAGACAGTAGTTATATAGGATGGTGTGTATAGACAGTAGTTATATAGGATGGTGTGTAGAGACAGTAGTTATACAGGATGGTGTGTATAGACAGTAGTTATATAGGATGGTGTGTATAGACAGTAGTTATATAGGATGGTGTGTATAGACAGTAGTTATATAGGATGGTGTGTATAGACAGTATAGACAGTAGTTATACAGGATGGTGTGTATAGACAGTAGTTATACAGGATGGTGTGTATAGACAGTAGTTATATAGGATGGTGTGTATAGACAGTAGTTATATAGGATGGTGTGTATAGACAGTATAGACAGTAGTTATACAGGATGGTGTGTATAGACAGTAGTTATATAGGATGGTGTGTATAGACAGTATAGACAGTAGTTATATAGGATGGTGTGTATAGACACTATAGACAGTAGTTATATAGGATGGTGTGTTTAGACAGTAGTTATATAGGATGGTGTGTATAGACAGTAGTTATACAGGATGGTGTGTATAGACAGTAGTTATACAGGATGATGTGTATAGACAGTATAGACAGTAGTTATATAGGATGGTGTGTATAGACAGTAGTTATACAGGATGGTGTGTATAGACAGTAGTTATATAGGATGGTGTGTCCAGACAGTAGTTATATAGGATGGTGTGTATAGACAGTAGTTATACAGAATGGTGTGTATAGACAGTAGTTATATAGGATGGTGTGTACAGACAGTAGTTATATAGGATGGTGTGTATAGACAGTATAGACAGTAGTTATACAGGATGGTGTGTATAGACAGTAGTTATATAGGATTGTGTGTATAGACAGTATAGACAGTAGTTATATAGGATGGTGTGTATAGACAGTAGTTATATAGGATGGTGTGTATAGACAGTAGTTATATAGGATGGTGTGTATAGACAGTATAGACAGTAGTTATACAGGATGGTGTGTACAGACAGTAGTTATATAGGATGGTGTGTACAGACAGTAGTTATATAGGATGGTGTGTATAGACAGTAGTTATATAGGACGGTGTGTATAGACAGTAGTTATATAGGATGGTGTGTATAGACTGTATAGACAGTAGTTATATAGGATGGTGTGTATAGACAGTAGTTATATAGGATGGTGTGTATAGACAGTAGTTATATAGGATGGTGTGTATAGACAGTAGTTATATAGGATGGTGTGTATAGACAGTATAGACAGTAGTTATATAGGATGGTGTGTATAGACAGTAGTTATATAGGATGGTGTGTATAGACAGTAGTTATATAGGATGGTGTGTATAGACAGTAGTTATATAGGATGGTGTGTATAGACAGTATAGACAGTAGTTATATAGGATGGTGTGTATAGACAGTATAGACAGTAGTTATATAGGATGGTGTGTATAGACAGTAGTTATATAGGATGGTGTGTATAGACAGTAGTTATACAGGATGGTGTGTATAGACAGTAGTTATAATAGGATGGTGTGTATAGACAGTAGTTATATAGGATGGTGTGTATAGACAGTAGTTATACAGGATGGTGTGTATAGACAGTAGTTATAATAGGATGGTGTGTATAGACAGTAGTTATATAGGATGGTGTGTATAGACAGTAGTTATACAGGATGGTGTGTATAGACAGTAGTTATAATAGGATGGTGTGTATAGACAGTAGTTATATAGGATGGTGTGTATAGACAGTAGTTATACAGGATGGTGTGTATAGACAGTAGTTATAATAGGATGGTGTGTATAGACAGTAGTTATATAGGATGGTGTGTATAGACAGTAGTTATATAGGATGGTGTGTATAGACAGTAGTTATATATGATGGTGTGTATAGACAGTAGTTATATAGGATGGTGTGTATAGACAGTATAGACAGTAGTTATATAGGATGGTGTGTATAGACAGTAGTTATATAGGATGGTGTGTATAGACAGTAGTTATATAGGATGGTGTGTATAGACAGTAGTTATATAGGATGGTGTGTATAGACAGTAGTTATATAGGATGGTGTGTATAGACAGTAGTTATATAGGATGGTGTGTATAGACAGTAGTTATATAGGATGGTGTGTATAGACAGTAGTTATATAGGATGGTGTGTATAGACAGTATGGACAGTAGTTATACAGGATGGTGTGTATAGACAGTATAGACAGTAGTTATATAGGATGGTGTGTATAGACAGTAGTTATATAGGATGGTGTGTATAGACAGTAGTTATATAGGATGGTGTGTATAGACAGTAGTTATATAGGATGGTGTGTATAGACAGTAGTTATATAGGATGGTGTGTATAGACAGTAGTTATATAGGATGGTGTGTATAGACAGTATAGACAGTAGTTATATAGGATGGTGTGTATAGACACTAGTTATATAGGATGGTGTGTATAGACAGTATGGACACTAGTTATATAGGATGGTGTGTATAGACAGTAGTTATATAGGATGGTGTGTATAGACAGTAGTTATATAGGATGGTGTGTATAGACAGTAGTTATATAGGATGGTGTGTATAGACAGTAGTTATATAGGATGGTGTGTATAGACAGTATAGACAGTAATTATATAGGATGGTGTGTATAGACAGTAGTTATATAGGATGGTGTGTATAGACAGTATAGACAGTAGTTATATAGGATGGTGTGTATAGACAGTAGTTATATAGGATGGTGTGTATAGAAAGTATGGACAGTAGTTATAATAGGATGGTGTGTATAGACAGTAGTTATATAGGATGGTGTGTATAGACAGTAGTTATATAGGATGGTTTGTATAGACAGTAGTTATATATGATGGTGTGTATAGACAGTAGTTATATAGGATGGTGTGTATAGACAGTAGTTATATATGATGGTGTGTATAGACAGTAGTTATATAGGATGGTGTGTATAGACAGTAGTTATATAGGATGGTGTGTATAGACAGTAGTTATATAGGATGGTGTGTATAGACAGTATGGACAGTAGTTATACAGGATGGTGTGTATAGACAGTATAGACAGTAGTTATATAGGATGGTGTGTATATACACTAGTTATATAGGATGGTGTGTATAGACAGTATGGACACTAGTTATATAGGATGGTGTGTATAGACAGTAGTTATATAGGATGGTGTGTATAGACAGTAGTTATATAGGATGGTGTGTATAGACAGTAGTTATATAGGATGGTGTGTATAGACAGTAGTTATATAGGATGGTGTGTATAGACAGTATAGACAGTAGTTATATAGGATGGTGTGTATAGACAGTAGTTATATAGGATGGTGTGTATAGACAGTATAGACAGTAGTTATATAGGATGGTGTGTATAGACAGTAGTTATATAGGATGGTGTGTATAGACAGTATGGACAGTAGTTATACAGGATGGTGTGTATAGACAGGATAGACAGTAGTTATATAGGATGGTGTGTATAGACAGTATAGACAGTAGTTATATAGGACGGTGTGTATAGACAGTAGTTATATAGGATGGTGTGTATAGACAGTATAGACAGTAGTTATATAGGATGGTGTGTATAGACAGTAGTTATATAGGATGGTGTGTATAGACAGTATAGACAGTAGTTATATAGGATGGTGTGTATAGACAGTAGTTATATAGGATGGTGTGTATAGACAGTAGTTATAATAGGATGGTGTGTATAGACAGTAGTTATATAGGATAGTGTGTATAGACAGTACAGACAGTAGTTATATAGGATGGTGTGTATGGACAGTTGTTATATAGGATGGTGTGTATAGACAGTAGTTATATAGGATGGTGTGTATAGACAGTAGTTATATAGGATGGTGTGTATAGACAGTAGTTATATAGGATGGTGTGTATAGACAGTAGTTATATAGGATGGTGTGTATAGACAGTAGTTATATAGGATGGTGTGTATAGGCAGTAGTTATATAGGATGGTGTGTATAGACAGTAGTTATATAGGATGGTGTGTATAGACAGTAGTTATATAGGATGGTGTGTATAGACAGTAGTTATATAGGATGGTGTGTATAGACAGTAGTTATATAGGATGATGTGTATAGACAGTATAGACAGTAGTTATATAGGATGGTGTGTATAGACAGTAGTTATATAGGATGGTGTGTATAGACAGTAGTTATATAGGATGGTTTGTATAGACAGTATAGACAGTAGTTATATAGGATGGTGTGTATAGACAGTAGTTATATATGATGGTGTGTATAGACAGTAGTTATATAGGATGGTGTGTATAGACAGTAGTTATATAGGACGGTGTGTATAGACAGTAGTTATATAGGATGATGTGTATAGACAGTATAGACAGTAGTTATATAGGATGGTGTGTATAGACAGTAGTTATATAGGATGGTGTGTATAGACAGTAGTTATATAGGATGGTGTGTATAGACAGTAGTTATATAGGATGGTGTGTATAGACAGTAGTTATATAGGATGGTGTGTATAGACAGTAGTTATATAGGATGGTGTGTATAGACAGTAGTTATACAGGATGGTGTGTATAGACAGTAGTTATATAGGATGGTGTGTATAGACAGTATAGACAGTAGTTATATAGGATGGTGTGTATAGACAGTAGTTATATAGGATGGTGTGTATAGACAGTAGTTATATAGGATGGTGTGTATAGACAGTAGTTATATAGGATGGTGTGTATAGACAGTAGTTATATAGGATGGTGTGTATAGACAGTAGTTATACAGGATGGTGTGTATAGACAGTAGTTTTATAGGATGGTGTGTATAGACAGTATAGACAGTAGTTATACAGGATGGTGTGTATAGACAGTATAGACAGTAGTTATACAGGATGGTGTGTATAGACAGTAGTTATATAGGATGGTGTGTTTAGACAGTAGTTATATAGGATGGTGTGTATAGACAGTATAGACAGTAGTTATACAGGATGGTGTGTATAGACAGTAGTTATATAGGATGGTGTGTATAGACAGTATAGACAGTAGTTATACAGGATGGTGTGTATAGACAGTATAGACAGTAGTTATACAGGATGGTGTGTATAGACAGTAGTTATATAGGATGGTGTGTTTAGACAGTAGTTATATAGGATGGTGTGTATAGACAGTAGTTATATAGGATGGTGTGTATAGACAGTAGTTATATAGGATGGTGTGTAGAGACAGTAGTTATACAGGATGGTGTGTATAGACAGTAGTTATATAGGATGGTGTGTATAGA
This sequence comes from Salvelinus alpinus, assembly GCF_045679555.1. Taxonomy (NCBI): domain Eukaryota; kingdom Metazoa; phylum Chordata; class Actinopteri; order Salmoniformes; family Salmonidae; genus Salvelinus; species Salvelinus alpinus. Next base: position 5,483,512 of record NC_092112.1, on the reverse strand, counting down.
CAGTAGTTATATAGGATGGTGTGTATAGACAGTAGTTATATAGGATGGTGTGTATAGACAGTATAGACAGTAGTTATACAGGATGGTGTGTATAGACAGTAGTTATACAGGATGGTGTGTATAGACAGTAGTTATATAGGATGGTGTGTATAGACAGTAGTTATATAGGATGGTGTGTATAGACAGTATAGACAGTAGTTATACAGGATGGTGTGTATAGACAGTAGTTATATAGGATGGTGTGTATAGACAGTATAGACAGTAGTTATATAGGATGGTGTGTATAGACACTATAGACAGTAGTTATATAGGATGGTGTGTTTAGACAGTAGTTATATAGGATGGTGTGTATAGACAGTAGTTATACAGGATGGTGTGTATAGACAGTAGTTATACAGGATGATGTGTATAGACAGTATAGACAGTAGTTATATAGGATGGTGTGTATAGACAGTAGTTATACAGGATGGTGTGTATAGACAGTAGTTATATAGGATGGTGTGTCCAGACAGTAGTTATATAGGATGGTGTGTATAGACAGTAGTTATACAGAATGGTGTGTATAGACAGTAGTTATATAGGATGGTGTGTACAGACAGTAGTTATATAGGATGGTGTGTATAGACAGTATAGACAGTAGTTATACAGGATGGTGTGTATAGACAGTAGTTATATAGGATTGTGTGTATAGACAGTATAGACAGTAGTTATATAGGATGGTGTGTATAGACAGTAGTTATATAGGATGGTGTGTATAGACAGTAGTTATATAGGATGGTGTGTATAGACAGTATAGACAGTAGTTATACAGGATGGTGTGTACAGACAGTAGTTATATAGGATGGTGTGTACAGACAGTAGTTATATAGGATGGTGTGTATAGACAGTAGTTATATAGGACGGTGTGTATAGACAGTAGTTATATAGGATGGTGTGTATAGACTGTATAGACAGTAGTTATATAGGATGGTGTGTATAGACAGTAGTTATATAGGATGGTGTGTATAGACAGTAGTTATATAGGATGGTGTGTATAGACAGTAGTTATATAGGATGGTGTGTATAGACAGTATAGACAGTAGTTATATAGGATGGTGTGTATAGACAGTAGTTATATAGGATGGTGTGTATAGACAGTAGTTATATAGGATGGTGTGTATAGACAGTAGTTATATAGGATGGTGTGTATAGACAGTATAGACAGTAGTTATATAGGATGGTGTGTATAGACAGTATAGACAGTAGTTATATAGGATGGTGTGTATAGACAGTAGTTATATAGGATGGTGTGTATAGACAGTAGTTATACAGGATGGTGTGTATAGACAGTAGTTATAATAGGATGGTGTGTATAGACAGTAGTTATATAGGATGGTGTGTATAGACAGTAGTTATACAGGATGGTGTGTATAGACAGTAGTTATAATAGGATGGTGTGTATAGACAGTAGTTATATAGGATGGTGTGTATAGACAGTAGTTATACAGGATGGTGTGTATAGACAGTAGTTATAATAGGATGGTGTGTATAGACAGTAGTTATATAGGATGGTGTGTATAGACAGTAGTTATACAGGATGGTGTGTATAGACAGTAGTTATAATAGGATGGTGTGTATAGACAGTAGTTATATAGGATGGTGTGTATAGACAGTAGTTATATAGGATGGTGTGTATAGACAGTAGTTATATATGATGGTGTGTATAGACAGTAGTTATATAGGATGGTGTGTATAGACAGTATAGACAGTAGTTATATAGGATGGTGTGTATAGACAGTAGTTATATAGGATGGTGTGTATAGACAGTAGTTATATAGGATGGTGTGTATAGACAGTAGTTATATAGGATGGTGTGTATAGACAGTAGTTATATAGGATGGTGTGTATAGACAGTAGTTATATAGGATGGTGTGTATAGACAGTAGTTATATAGGATGGTGTGTATAGACAGTAGTTATATAGGATGGTGTGTATAGACAGTATGGACAGTAGTTATACAGGATGGTGTGTATAGACAGTATAGACAGTAGTTATATAGGATGGTGTGTATAGACAGTAGTTATATAGGATGGTGTGTATAGACAGTAGTTATATAGGATGGTGTGTATAGACAGTAGTTATATAGGATGGTGTGTATAGACAGTAGTTATATAGGATGGTGTGTATAGACAGTAGTTATATAGGATGGTGTGTATAGACAGTATAGACAGTAGTTATATAGGATGGTGTGTATAGACACTAGTTATATAGGATGGTGTGTATAGACAGTATGGACACTAGTTATATAGGATGGTGTGTATAGACAGTAGTTATATAGGATGGTGTGTATAGACAGTAGTTATATAGGATGGTGTGTATAGACAGTAGTTATATAGGATGGTGTGTATAGACAGTAGTTATATAGGATGGTGTGTATAGACAGTATAGACAGTAATTATATAGGATGGTGTGTATAGACAGTAGTTATATAGGATGGTGTGTATAGACAGTATAGACAGTAGTTATATAGGATGGTGTGTATAGACAGTAGTTATATAGGATGGTGTGTATAGAAAGTATGGACAGTAGTTATAATAGGATGGTGTGTATAGACAGTAGTTATATAGGATGGTGTGTATAGACAGTAGTTATATAGGATGGTGTGTATAGACAGTAGTTATATATGATGGTGTGTATAGACAGTAGTTATATAGGATGGTGTGTATAGACAGTATAGACAGTAGTTATATAGGATGGTGTGTATAGACAGTAGTTATATAGGATGGTGTGTATAGACAGTAGTTATATAGGATGGTGTGTATAGACAGTAGTTATATAGGATGGTGTGTATAGACAGTAGTTATATAGGATGGTGTGTATAGACAGTAGTTATATAGGATGGTGTGTATAGACAGTAGTTATATAGGATGGTGTGTATAGACAGTAGTTATATAGGATGGTGTGTATAGACAGTATGGACAGTAGTTATACAGGATGGTGTGTATAGACAGTATAGACAGTAGTTATATAGGATGGTGTGTATAGACAGTAGTTATATAGGATGGTGTGTATAGACAGTAGTTATATAGGATGGTGTGTATAGACAGTAGTTATATAGGATGGTGTGTATAGACAGTAGTTATATAGGATGGTGTGTATAGACAGTAGTTATATAGGATGGTGTGTATAGACAGTATAGACAGTAGTTATATAGGATGGTGTGTATAGACACTAGTTATATAGGATGGTGTGTATAGACAGTATGGACACTAGTTATATAGGATGGTGTGTATAGACAGTAGTTATATAGGATGGTGTGTATAGACAGTAGTTATACAGGATGGTGTGTATAGACAGTAGTTATAATAGGATGGTGTGTATAGACAGTAGTTATATAGGATGGTGTGTATAGACAGTAGTTATACAGGATGGTGTGTATAGACAGTAGTTATAATAGGATGGTGTGTATAGACAGTAGTTATATAGGATGGTGTGTATAGACAGTAGTTATACAGGATGGTGTGTATAGACAGTAGTTATAATAGGATGGTGTGTATAGACAGTAGTTATATAGGATGGTGTGTATAGACAGTAGTTATACAGGATGGTGTGTATAGACAGTAGTTATAATAGGATGGTGTGTATAGACAGTAGTTATATAGGATGGTGTGTATAGACAGTAGTTATATAGGATGGTGTGTATAGACAGTAGTTATATATGATGGTGTGTATAGACAGTAGTTATATAGGATGGTGTGTATAGACAGTATAGACAGTAGTTATATAGGATGGTGTGTATAGACAGTAGTTATATAGGATGGTGTGTATAGACAGTAGTTATATAGGATGGTGTGTATAGACAGTAGTTATATAGGATGGTGTGTATAGACAGTAGTTATATAGGATGGTGTGTATAGACAGTAGTTATATAGGATGGTGTGTATAGACAGTAGTTATATAGGATGGTGTGTATAGACAGTAGTTATATAGGATGGTGTGTATAGACAGTATGGACAGTAGTTATACAGGATGGTGTGTATAGACAGTATAGACAGTAGTTATATAGGATGGTGTGTATAGACAGTAGTTATATAGGATGGTGTGTATAGACAGTAGTTATATAGGATGGTGTGTATAGACAGTAGTTATATAGGATGGTGTGTATAGACAGTAGTTATATAGGATGGTGTGTATAGACAGTAGTTATATAGGATGGTGTGTATAGACAGTATAGACAGTAGTTATATAGGATGGTGTGTATAGACACTAGTTATATAGGATGGTGTGTATAGACAGTAGTTATATAGGATGGTGTGTATAGACAGTAGTTATATAGGATGGTGTGTATAGACAGTAGTTATATAGGATGGTGTGTATAGACAGTATAGACAGTAATTATATAGGATGGTGTGTATAGACAGTAGTTATATAGGATGGTGTGTATAGACAGTATAGACAGTAGTTATATAGGATGGTGTGTATAGACAGTAGTTATATAGGATGGTGTGTATAGAAAGTATGGACAGTAGTTATACAGGATGGTGTGTATAGACAGGATAGACAGTAGTTATATAGGATGGTGTGTATAGACAGTATAGACAGTAGTTATATAGGACGGTGTGTATAGACAGTAGTTATATAGGATGGTGTGTATAGACAGTATAGACAGTAGTTATATAGGATGGTGTGTATAGACAGTAGTTATATAGGATGGTGTGTATAGACAGTATAGACAGTAGTTATATAGAATGCCGTGTATAGACAGTAGTTATGTAGGATGGTGTGTATAGACAGTAGTTATAATAGGATGGTGTGTATAGACAGTAGTTATATAGGATGGTGTGTATAGACAGTACAGACAGTAGTTATATAGGATGGTGTGTATAGACAGTATGGACAGTTGTTATATAGGATGGTGTGTATAGACAGTAGTTATATAGGATGGTGTGTATAGACAGTAGTTATATAGGATGGTGTGTATAGACAGTAGTTATATAGGATGGTGTGTATAGACAGTAGTTATATAGGATGGTGTGTATAGACAGTAGTTATATAGGATGGTGTGTATAGGCAGTAGTTATATAGGATGGTGTGTATAGACAGTAGTTATATAGGATGGTGTGTATAGACAGTAGTTATATAGGATGGTGTGTATAGACAGTAGTTATATAGGATGGTGTGTATAGACAGTAGTTATATAGGATGATGTGTATAGACAGTATAGACAGTAGTTATATAGGATGGTGTGTATAGACAGTAGTTATATAGGATGGTGTGTATAGACAGTAGTTATATAGGATGGTTTGTATAGACAGTATAGACAGTAGTTATATAGGATGGTGTGTATAGACAGTAGTTATATATGATGGTGTGTATAGACAGTAGTTATATAGGATGGTGTGTATAGACAGTAGTTATATAGGACGGTGTGTATAGACAGTAGTTATATAGGATGATGTGTATAGACAGTATAGACAGTAGTTATATAGGATGGTGTGTATAGACAGTAGTTATATAGGATGGTGTGTATAGACAGTAGTTATATAGGATGGTGTGTATAGACAGTAGTTATATAGGATGGTGTGTATAGACAGTAGTTATATAGGATGGTGTGTATAGACAGTAGTTATATAGGATGGTGTGTATAGACTGTAGTTATATAGGATGGTGTGTATAGACAGTAGTTATACAGGATGGTGTGTATAGACAGTAGTTATAATAGGATGGTGTGTATAGACAGTAGTTATATAGGATGGTGTGTATAGACAGTAGTTATATAGGATGGTGTGTATAGACAGTAGTTATATATGATGGTGTGTATAGACAGTAGTTATATAGGATGGTGTGTATAGACAGTATATACAGTAGTTATATAGGATGGTGTGTATAGACAGTAGTTATATAGGATGGTGTGTATAGACAGTAGTTATATAGGATGGTGTGTATAGACAGTAGTTATATAGGATGGTGTGTATAGACAGTAGTTATATAGGATGGTGTGTATAGACAGTAGTTATATAGGATGGTGTGTATAGACAGTAGTTATATAGGATGGTGTGTATAGACAGTAGTTATATAGGATGGTGTGTATAGACAGTATGGACAGTAGTTATACAGGATGGTGTGTATAGACAGTATAGACAGTAGTTATATAGGATGGTGTGTATAGACAGTAGTTATATAGGATGGTGTGTATAGACAGTAGTTATATAGGATGGTGTGTATAGACAGTAGTTATATAGGATGGTGTGTATAGACAGTAGTTATATAGGATGGTGTGTATAGACAGTATAGACAGTAGTTATATAGGATGGTGTGTATAGACACTAGTTATATAGGATGGTGTGTATAGACAGTATGGACACTAGTTATATAGGATGGTGTGTATAGACAGTAGTTATATAGGATGGTGTGTATAGACAGTAGTTATATAGGATGGTGTGTATAGACAGTAGTTATATAGGATGGTGTGTATAGACAGTAGTTATATAGGATGGTGTGTATAGACAGTATAGACAGTAATTATATAGGATGGTGTGTATAGACAGTAGTTATATAGGATGGTGTGTATAGACAGTATAGACAGTAGTTATATAGGATGGTGTGTATAGACAGTAGTTATATAGGATGGTGTGTATAGAAAGTATGGGCAGTAGTTATACAGGATGGTGTGTATAGACAGGATAGACAGTAGTTATATAGGATGGTGTGTATAGACAGTATAGACAGTAGTTATATAGGACGGTGTGTATAGACAGTAGTTATATAGGATGGTGTGTATAGACAGTATAGACAGTAGTTATATAGGATGGTGTGTATAGACAGTAGTTATATAGGATGGTGTGTATAGACAGTATAGACAGTAGTTATATAGAATGCCGTGTATAGACAGTAGTTATATAGGATGGTGTGTATAGACAGTAGTTATAATAGGATGGTGTGTATAGACAGTAGTTATATAGGATGGTGTGTATAGACAGTACAGACAGTAGTTATATAGGATGGTGTGTATAGACAGTATGGACAGTTGTTATATAGGATGGTGTGTATAGACAGTAGTTATATAGGATGGTGTGTATAGACAGTAGTTATATAGGATGGTGTGTATAGACAGTAGTTATATAGGATGGTGTGTATAGACAGTAGTTATATAGGATGGTGTGTATAGACAGTAGTTATATAGGATGGTGTGTATAGGCAGTAGTTATATAGGATGGTGTGTATAGACAGTAGTTATATAGGATGGTGTGTATAGACAGTAGTTATATAGGATGGTGTGTATAGACAGTAGTTATATAGGATGGTGTGTATAGACAGTAGTTATATAGGATGATGTGTATAGACAGTATAGACAGTAGTTATATAGGATGGTGTGTATAGACAGTAGTTATATAGGATGGTGTGTATAGACAGTAGTTATATAGGATGGTTTGTATAGACAGTATAGACAGTAGTTATATAGGATGGTGTGTATAGACAGTAGTTATATATGATGGTGTGTATAGACAGTAGTTATATAGGATGGTGTGTATAGACAGTAGTTATATAGGACGGTGTGTATAGACAGTAGTTATATAGGATGATGTGTATAGACAGTATAGACAGTAGTTATATAGGATGGTGTGTATAGACAGTAGTTATATAGGATGGTGTGTATAGACAGTAGTTATATAGGATGGTGTGTATAGACAGTAGTTATATAGGATGGTGTGTATAGACAGTAGTTATATAGGATGGTGTGTATAGACAGTATAGACAGTAGTTATATAGGATGGTGTGTAGAGACAGTAGTTATATAGGATGGTGTGTAGAGACAGTAGTTATATAGAATGGTGTGTATAGACAGTAGTTATAACAGGATGGTGTGTATAGACAGTAGTTATATAGGATGGTGTGTATAGACAGTAGTTATATAGGATGGTGTGTATAGACAGTAGTTATATAGGATGGTGTGTATAGACTGTAGTTATATAGGATGGTGTGTATAGACAGTAGTTATACAGGATGGTGTGTATAGACAGTAGTTATAGAGGATGGTGTGTACAGACAGTAGTTATATAGGATGGTGTGTATAGACAGTAGTTATACAGGATGGTGTGTATAGACAGTAGTTATATAGGATGGTGTGTATAGACAGTAGTTATATAGGATGGTGTGTATATACAGTAGTTATATAGGATGGTGTGTATAGACAGTATGGACAGTAGTTATATAGGATGGTGTGTATAGACAGTAGTTATATAGGATGGTGTGTATAGACAGTATAGACAGTAGTTATATAGGATGGTGTGTATAGACAGTAGTTATATAGGATGGTGTGTATAGACAGTAGTTATACAGGATGGTGTGTATAGACAGTAGTTATATAGGATGGTGTGTATAGACAGTAGTTATATAGGATGGTGTGTATAGACAGTAGTTATATAGGATGGTGTGTATAGACAGTAGTTATATAGGATGGTGTGTATAGACAGTAGTTATATATGATGGTGTGTACAGACAGTAGTTATATAGGATGGTGTGTATAGACAGTATAGACAGTAGTTATATAGGATGGTGTGTATAGACAGTAGTTATATAGGATGGTGTGTATAGACAGTATAGACAGTAGTTATATAGGATGGTGTGTACAGACAGTAGTTATATAGGATGGTGTGTATAGACAGTATAGACAGTAGTTATATAGGATGGTGTGTATAGACAGTAGTTATACAGGATGGTGTGTACAGACAGTAGTTATATAGGATGGTGTGTACAGACAGTAGTTATATAGGATGGTGTGTATAGACATTATTTATATAGGATGGTGTGTATAGACAGTAGTTATATAGGATGGTGTGTATAGACAGTATTTATATAGGATGGTGTGTATAGACAGTAGTTATATAGGATGGTGTGTATAGACAGTAGTTATATAGGATGGTGTGTATAGACAGTAGTTATACAGGATGGTGTGTATAGACAGTAGTTATATAGGATGGTGTGTATAGACAGTAGTTATACAGGATGGTGTGTACAGACAGTAGTTATATAGGATGGCGTGTATAGACAGTAGTTATATAGGATGGTGTGTATAGACAGTATAGACAGTAGTTATATAGGATGGTGTGTATAGACAGTAGTTATATAGGATGGTGTGTATAGACAGTATGGACAGTAGTTATATAGGATGGTGTGTATAGACAGTAGTTATATAGGATGGTGTGTATAGACAGTATAGACAGTAGTTATATAGGATGGTGTGTATAGACAGTAGTTATATAGGATGGTGTGTATAGACAGTAGTTATACAGGATGGTGTGTATAGACAGTATAGACAGTAGTTATATAGGATGGTGTGTATAGACAGTAGTTATACAGGATGGTGTGTATAGACAGTAGTTATATAGGATGGTGTGTATAGACAGTAGTTATATAGGATGGTGTGTATAGACAGTAGTTATACAGGATGGTGTGTATAGACAGTGGTTATATAGGATGGTGTGTATAGACAGTAGTTATATAGGATGGTGTGTATAGACAGTATAGACAGTAGTTATATAGGATGGTGTGTACAGACAGTAGTTATATAGGATGGTGTGTATAGACAGTATAGACAGTAGTTATATAGGATGGTGTGTATAGACAGTAGTTATACAGGATGGTGTGTACAGACAGTAGTTATATAGGATGGTGTGTATAGACTGTAGTTATATAGGATGGTGTGTATAGACAGTATTTATATAGGATGGTGTGTATAGACAGTAGTTATATAGGATGGTGTGTATAGACAGTAGTTACATAGGATGGTGTGTATAGACAGTAGTTATACAGGATGGTGTGTATAGACAGTAGTTATATAGGATGGTGTGTATAGACAGTAGTTATATAGGATGGTGTGTATAGACAGTAGTTACATAGGATGGTGTGTATAGACAGTAGTTATATAGGATGGTGTGTATAGACAGTATAGACAGTAGTTATACAGGATGGTGTGTATAGACAGTAGTTATATAGGATGGTGTGTATAGACAGTAGTTATATAGGATGGTGTGTATAGACAGTATAGACAGTAGTTATATAGGATGGTGTGTATAGACAGTAGTTATATAGGATGGTGTGTATAGACAGTAGTTATATAGGATGGTGTGTATAGACAGTATAGACAGTAGTTATACAGGATGGTGTGTATAGACAGTAGTTATATAGGATGGTGTGTATAGACAGTATAGACAGTAGTTATATAGGATGGTGTGTAGAGACAGTAGTTATACAGGATGGTGTGTATAGACAGTAGTTATATAGGATGGTGTGTATAGACAGTAGTTATATAGGATGGTGTGTATAGACAGTAGTTATATAGGATGGTGTGTATAGACAGTAGTTATACAGGATGGTGTGTATAGACAGTAGTTATATAGGATGGTGTGTATAGACAGTAGTTATATAGGAGGGTGTGTATAGACAGTAGTTATACAGGATGGTGTGTATAGACAGTATAGACAGTAGTTATATAGGATGGTGTGTATAGACAGTAGTTATATAGGATGGTGTGTATAGACAGTATAGACAGTAGTTATATAGGATGGTGTGTATAGACAGTAGTTATATAGGATGGTGTGTATAGACAGTAGTTATATAGGATGGTGTGTATAGACAGTATAGACAGTAGTTATATAGGATGGTGTGTATAGACAGTAGTTATATAGGATGGTGTGTATAGACAGTAGTTATATAGGATGGTGTGTATAGACAGTAGTTATACAGGATGGTGTGTATAGACAGTAGTTATATAGGATGGTGTGTATAGACAGTAGTTATATAGGATGGTGTGTATAGACAGTAGTTATATAGGATGGTGTGTATAGACCGTAGTTATATAGGATGGTGTGTATAGACAGTAGTTATATAGGATGGTGTGTATAGACAGTATAGACAGTAGTTATACAGGATGGTGTGTATAGACAGTAGTTATATAGGATGTTGTGTATAGACAGTATAGACAGTAGTTATATAGGATGGTGTGTATAGACAGTAGTTATATAGGATGGTGTGTATAGACAGTAGTTATATACGATGGTGTGTATAGAAAGTATAGACAGTAGTTATACAGGATGGTGTGTATAGACAGTAGTTATATAGGATGGTGTGTATAGACAGTATAGACAGTAGTTATATAGGATGGTGTGTATAGACAGTAGTTATATAGGATGGTGTGTATAGACAGTAGTTATATAGGATGGTGTGTATAGACAGTAGTTATATAGGATGGTGTGTATAGACAGTAGTTATATATGATGGTGTGTACAGACAGTAGTTATATAGGATGGTGTGTATAGACAGTATAGACAGTAGTTATATAGGATGGTGTGTATAGACAGTAGTTATATAGGATGGTGTGTATAGACAGTATAGACAGTAGTTATATAGGATGGTGTGTACAGACAGTAGTTATATAGGATGGTGTGTATAGACAGTAGTTATACAGGATGGTGTGTATAGACAGTATAGACAGTAGTTATATAGGATGGTGTGTATAGACAGTAGTTATACAGGATGGTGTGTATAGACAGTAGTTATATAGGATGGTGTGTATAGACAGTAGTTATATAGGATGGTGTGTATAGACAGTAGTTATACAGGATGGTGTGTATAGACAGTAGTTATATAGGATGGTGTGTATAGACAGTAGTTATATAGGATGGTGTGTATAGACAGTATAGACAGTAGTTATATCGGATGGTGTGTACAGACAGTAGTTATATAGGATGGTGTGTATAGACAGTATAGACAGTAGTTATATAGGATGGTGTGTATAGACAGTAGTTATACAGGATGGTGTGTACAGACAGTAGTTATATAGGATGGTGTGTACAGACAGTAGTTATATAGGATGGTGTGTATAGACAGTATTTATATAGGATGGTGTGTATAGACAGTAGTTATATAGGATGGTGTGTATAGACAGTAGTTACATAGGATGGTGTGTATAGACAGTAGTTATACAGGATGGTGTGTATAGACAGTAGTTATATAGGATGGTGTGTATAGACAGTAGTTACATAGGATGGTGTGTATAGACAGTAGTTATATAGGATGGTGTGTATAGACAGTATAGACAGTAGTTATACAGGATGGTGTGTATAGACAGTAGTTATATAGGATGGTGTGTATAGACAGTAGTTAAATAGGATGGTGTGTATAGACAGTATAGACAGTAGTTATATAGGATGGTGTGTATAGACAGTAGTTATATAGGATGGTGTGTATAGACAGTAGTTATATAGGATGGTGTGTATAGACAGTATAGACAGTAGTTATACAGGATGGTGTGTATAGACAGTAGTTATATAGGATGGTGTGTATAGACAGTATAGACAGTAGTTATATAGGATGGTGTGTTTAGACAGTAGTTATATAGGATGGTGTGTATAGACAGTATAGACAGTAGTTATATAGGATGGTGTGTAGAGACAGTAGTTATACAGGATGGTGTGTATAGACAGTAGTTATATAGGATGGTGTGTATAGACAGTAGTTATATAGGATGGTGTGTATAGACAGTAGTTATATAGGATGGTGTGTATAGACAGTAGTTATACAGGATGGTGTGTATAGACAGTAGTTATATAGGATGGTGTGTATAGACAGTAGTGTTATAGGAGGGTGTGTATAGACAGTAGTTATACAGGATGGTGTGTATAGACAGTATAGACAGTATAGACAGTAGTTATATAGGATGGTGTGTATAGACAGTAGTTATATAGGATGGTGTGTATAGACAGTATAGACAGTAGTTATATAGGATGGTGTGTATAGACAGTAGTTATATAGGATGGTGTGTATAGACAGTAGTTATATAGGATGGTGTGTATAGACAGTATAGACAGTAGTTATATAGGATGGTGTGTATAGACAGTAGTTATATAGGATGGTGTGTATAGACAGTAGTTATATAGGATGGTGTGTATAGACAGTAGTTATACAGGATGGTGTGTATAGACAGTAGTTATATAGGATGGTGTGTATAGACAGTAGTTATATAGGATGGTGTGTATAGACAGTATAGACAGTAGTTATATAGGATGGTGTGTACAGACAGTAGTTATATAGGATGTTGTGTATAGACAGTATAGACAGTAGTTATATAGGATGGTGTGTATAGACAGTAGTTATACAGGATGGTGTGTACAGACAGTAGTTATATAGGATGGTGTGTACAGACAGTAGTTATATAGGATGGTGTGTATAGACAGTATTTATATAGGATGGTGTGTATAGACAGTAGTTATATAGGATGGTGTGTATAGACAGTAGTTACATAGGATGGTGTGTATAGACAGTAGTTATACAGGATGGTGTGTATAGACAGTAGTTATATAGGATGGTGTGTATAGACAGTAGTTATATAGGATGGTGTGTATAGACAGTAGTTACATAGGATGGTGTGTATAGACAGTAGTTATATAGGATGGTGTGTATAGACAGTATAGACAGTAGTTATACAGGATGGTGTGTATAGACAGTAGTTATATAGGATGGTGTGTATAGACAGTAGTTAAATAGGATGGTGTGTATAGACAGTATAGACAGTAGTTATATAGGATGGTGTGTATAGACAGTAGTTATATAGGATGGTGTGTATAGACAGTAGTTATATAGGATGGTGTGTATAGACAGTATAGACAGTAGTTATACAGGATGGTGTGTATAGACAGTAGTTATATAGGATGGTGTGTATAGACAGTATAGACAGTAGTTATATAGGATGGTGTGTTTAGACAGTAGTTATATAGGATGGTGTGTATAGACAGTATAGACAGTAGTTATATAGGATGGTGTGTAGAGACAGTAGTTATACAGGATGGTGTGTATAGACAGTAGTTATATAGGATGGTGTGTATAGACAGTAGTTATATAGGATGGTGTGTATAGACAGTAGTTATATAGGATGGTGTGTATAGACAGTAGTTATACAGGATGGTGTGTATAGACAGTAGTTATATAGGATGGTGTGTATAGACAGTAGTTATATAGGAGGGTGTGTATAGACAGTAGTTATACAGGATGGTGTGTATAGACAGTATAGACAGTATAGACAGTAGTTATATAGGATGGTGTGTATAGACAGTAGTTATATAGGATGGTGTGTATAGACAGTATAGACAGTAGTTATATAGGATGGTGTGAATAGACAGTAGTTATATAGGATGGTGTGTATAGACAGTAGTTATATAGGATGGTGTGTATAGACAGTATAGACAGTAGTTATATAGGATGGTGTGTATAGACAGTAGTTATATAGGATGGTGTGTATAGACAGTAGTTATATAGGATGGTGTGTATAGACAGTAGTTATACAGGATGGTGTGTATAGACAGTAGTTATACAGGATGGTGTGTATAGACAGTAGTTATATAGGATGGTGTGTATAGACAGTAGTTATATAGGATGGTGTGTATAGACAGTAGTTATACAGGATGGTGTGTATAGACAGTAGTTATATATGATGGTGTGTATAGACAGTAGTTATATAGGATGGTGTGTATAGACAGTATAGACAGTAGTTATATAGGATGGTGTGTATAGACAGTAGTTATACAGGATGGTGTGTACAGACAGTAGTTATATAGGATGGTGTGTACAGACAGTAGTTATATAGGATGGTGTGTATAGACAGTATTTATATAGGATGGTGTGTATAGACAGTAGTTATATAGGATGGTGTGTATAGACAGTAGTTATATAGGATGGTGTGTATAGACAGTAGTTACCTGCGTCACTACCTGTTGACTACCTGTTGAGTCTGCAGACGTGTTGCTGTGCGTTTTGCTGCCAACTTTACTTTACTTTGCTAGCTGACAACTTTACGTTTTTTTTGTTTTGTTTTTAATTACCGTTTATATTTTTAGTTTTTCCATCGCAACTTTCTTCCCTCATTCAACTTTTTCACTCCGGACGCTTTATCTGGACATGGTTCGTCAACACCTTCAACAGCCGAAGCTAAGTACTAACATTAACATGATGTCTTCTAATTGCAGTCGCTGTACTCATAATATACAGGAGAACGATCGCCTCACGGCGAGGATAGCTGTGCTACAAGCCCAGCTTCAGACGCAATCGTTAGGCAAGGGTAATTTCAGTGTAGGAAAGGAAGAAACAGCGTCTGTGCCACCAGTAAGTACAGATAGTAACGTTAGTATAAATCCCCCCGCACAGTCCCCGCAGCCGGACAACTTTCTCATGGCTTCTGGAGGGAAATGCTGTAGGAATGCTCAACCGGTGTCGCTCATTCAGCCGACAGAAACTTTCAACCGGTTCTCCCCATTATGTAGCGAGTCGGAGTCTGAGTCTGAGTTTTCTCTTGTCTCTACTCCTCCCGTTACGGGGTCTGAGACGCCGAAGGCTCCCACCATTAGCTCTGACAAATTGAAAACCCTAGTCATTGGCGACTCCATTACCCGCAGTATTAGACTTAAAGCGAATCACCCAGCGATCATACACTGTTTACCAGGGGGCAGGGCTACCGACGTTAAGGCTAATCTAAAGATGGTGCTGGCTAAAGCTAAATCTGGCGAGTGTAGAGAGTATAGAGATATTGTTATCCACGTCGGCACCAACGATGTTAGGATGAAACAGTCAGAGGTCACCAAGTGCAACATAGCTTCAGCGTGTAAATCAGCTAGAAAGATGTGTCGGCATCGAGTAATTGTCTCTGGCCCCCTCCCAGTTAGGGGGAGTGACGAGCTCTACAGCAGAGTCTCAGCACTCAATCGCTGGTTGAAAACTGTTTTCTGCCCCTCCCAAAAGATAGAATTTGTAGATAATTGGCCCTCTTTCTGGGACTCACCCACAAACAGGACCAAGCCTGACCTGCTGAGGAGTGACGGACTCCATCCTAGCTGGAGGGGTGCTCTCATCTTATCTACCAACATAGATAGGGCTCTAACTCCTCTAGCCCCACAATGAAATAGGGTGCAGGCCAGGCAGCAGGCTGTTAGCCAACCTGCCAGCTTAGTGGAGTCTGCCAATAGCACAGTCAGTGTAGTCAGCTCAGCCATACCCATTGAGACTGTGTCTGTGCCTCGACCTAGGTTGGGCAAAACTAAACATGGCGGTGTTCGCCTTAGCAATCTTATTAGGATAAAGACCTCCTCCCTTCCTGACATTATTGAAAGAGATCGTGATACCTCACATCTCAAAATAGGGTTACTTAATGTTAGATCCCTCACTTCAAAGGCAGTCATAGTCAATGAACTAATCACTGATCATAATCTTGATGTGATTGGCCTGACTGAAACATGGCTTAAGCCTGATGAATTTACTGTGTTAAATGAGGCCTCACCTCCTGGTTACACTAGTGACCATATCCCCCGTGCATCCCGCAAAGGCGGAGGTGTTGCTAACATTTACGATAGCAAATTTCAATTTACAAAAAAAAAAATGGCGTTTTCGTCTTTTGAGCTTCTAGTCATGAAATCTATGCAGCCTACTCAATCACTTTTTATAGCTACTGTTTACAGGCCTCCTGGGCCATATACAGCGTTCCTCTCTGAGTTTCCTGAATTCCTATCAGACCTTGTAGTCATAGCAGATCATATTCTAATTTTTGGTGATTTTAATATTCACATGGAGAAGTCCACAGACCCACTCCAAAAGTCTTTCGGAGCCATCATCGACTCAGTGGGTTTTGTCCAACATGTCTCTGGACCTACTCACTGCCACAGTCATACTCTGGACCTAGTTTTGTCCCATGGAATAAATGTTGTAGATCTTAATGTTTTTCCACATAATCCTGGACTATCGGACCACCATTTTATTACGTTTGCAATCGCAACAAATAATCTGCTCAGACCCCAACCAAGGAGCATCAAAAGTCGTGCTATAAATTCTCAGACAACACAAAAATTCCTTGATGCCCTTCCAGACTCCTTCTGCCTACCCAAGGACATCAGAGGACAAAAATCAGTTAACCACCTAACTGAGGAACTCAATTTAACCTTGCGCAATACCCTAGATGCAGTTGCACCCCTAAAAACTAAACGCATTTGTCATAAGAAACTAGCTCCCTGGTATACAGAAAATACCCGAGCTTTGAAGCAAGCTTCCAGGAAATTGGAACGGAAATGGCGCCACACCAAACTGGAAGTCTTCCGACTAGCTTGGAAAGACAGTACCGTGCAGTACCGAAGAGCCCTCACTGCTGCTCGATCATCCTACTTTTCCAACTTAATCGAGGAAAATAAGAACAATCCAAAATTTCTTTTTGATACTGTTGCGAAACTAACTAAAAAGCAGCATTCCCCAAGAGAGGATGGCTTTCACTTCAGCAGTAATAAATTCATGAACTTCTTTGAGGAAAAGATCATGACCATTAGAAAGCAAATTACGGACTCCTCTTTGAATCTGCGTATTCCTCCAGGGCTTAGCTGTCCTGGATCCGCACAGCTCTGCGAGGGCCTGGGATCGGGAGAGACACTTAAGTGTTTTAGTACTATATCTCTTGACACAATGATGAAAATAATCATGGCCTCTAAACCTTCAAGCTGCATACTGGATCCTATTCCTACTAAACTGCTGAAGGAGCTGCTTCCTGTGCTTGGCCCTCCTATGTTGAACATAATAAACAGCTCTCTATCCACCGGATGTGTACCAGACTCACTAAAAGTGGCAGTGATAAAGCCTCTCTTGAAAAAGCCAAACCTTGACCCGGAAAATATAAAAAACTATCGGCCTATATCGAATCTTCCATTCCTCTCAAAAATGTTAGAAAAAGCTGTTGCGCAGCAACTCACTGCCTTTCTGAAGACAAACAATGTATACGAAATGCTTCAGTCTGGTTTTAGACCCCATCATAGCACTGAGACTGCACTTGTGAAGGTGGTAAATGACCTTTTAATGGCGTCAGACCGAGGCTCTGCATCTGTCCTCGTGCTACTAGACCTTAGTGCTGCCTTTGACACCATCGATCACCATATTCTTTTGGAGAGACTGGAAACCCAAATTGGTCTACACGGACAAGTTCTGGCCTGGTTTAGATCTTACCTGTCGGAAAGATATCAGTTTGTCTCTGTGAATGGTCTGTCCTCTGACAAATCAACTGTACATTTCGGTGTTCCTCAAGGTTCCGTTTTAGGACCACTATTGTTTTCACTATATATTTTACCTCTTGGGGATGTTATTCGAAAACATAATGTTAACTTTCACTGCTATGCGGATGACACACAGCTGTACATTTCAATGAAACATGGTGAAGCCCCAAAATTGCCCTCGCTAGAAGCCTGTGTTTCAGACATAAGGAAGTGGATGGCTGACAACTTTCTACTTTTAAACTCGGACAAAACAGAGATGCTTGTTCTAGGTCCCAAGAAACAAAGAGATCTTCTGTTAAATCTGACAATTCATCTTGATGGTTGTAAAGTCGTCTCAAATAAAACTGTGAAGGACCTCGGCGTTACTCTTGACCCTGATCTCTCTTTTGACGAACACATCAAGACTGTTTCAAGGACAGCTTTTTTCCATCTACGTAACATTGCAAAAATCAGAAATTTTCTGTCCAAAAATGATGCAGAAAAATTAATCCATGCATTTGTTACTTCTAGGTTAGACTACTGCAATGCTCTACTTTCCGGCTACCCGGATAAAGCACTAAATAAACTTCAGTTAGTGCTAAATACGGCTGCTAGAATCCTGACTAGAACCAAGAAATTTGATCACATTACTCCAGTGCTAGCTTCCCTACACTGGCTTCCTGTTAAGGCAAGGGCTGATTTCAAGGTTTTACTGTTAACCTATAAAGCGTTACATGGGCTTGCTCCTACCTATCTTTCCGAGTTGGTCCTGCCGTACATACCAATACATACGCTACGGTCACAAGACGCAGGCCTCCTAATTGTCCCTAGAATTTCTAAGCAAACAGCGGGAGGCAGGGCTTTCTCCTATAGATCTCCATTTTTATGGAACAGTCTGCCTACCCATGTGAGAGACGCAGACTCGGTCTCAACCTTTAAGTCTTTACTGAAGACTTATCTCTTCAGTAGGTCATATGGTTGAGTGTAGTCTGGCCCAGGAGTGTGAAGGTGAACGGAAAGGCTCTGGAGCAACGAACCGCCCTTGCTGTCTCTGCCAGGCCGGTTCCCCTCTCTCCACTGGGATTCTCTGCCTCTAACCCTGTTACAGGGGCTGAGTCACTGGCTTGCTGGTGCTCTTTCATGCCGTCCCTAGGAGGGGTGCGTCACTTGAGTGGGTTGAGTTACTGACGTGATCTTCCTGTCTGGGTTGGCGCCCCCCCTTGGTTTGTGCTGTGGTGGAGACCTTTGTGGGTTATACTCGGCCTTGTCTCCGGATTGTAATGTTGGTGGTTGAGGATTTCCCTCTAGTGGTGCGGGGGCTGTGCTTTGGCAAAGTGGGTGGGGTTATATCCTTCCTGTTTGGCCCTGTCCGGGGGTTTCTTCGGATGGGGCCACAGTGTCTCCTGACCGCTCCTGTCTCAGCCTCCAGTATTTATGCTGCAGTAGTTTATGTGTCGGGGGGCTAGGGTCAGTTGGTTACCTGGAGTACTTCTCCTGTCTTATCCAGTGTCCTGTGTGAATTTAAGTATGCTCTCTCTAATTCTTTCGTTCTCTCTTTCTCTCTGAGAACCTGAGCCCTAGGACCATATGTCAGGACTACCGGGCATGATGACACCTTGCTGTCCCCAGTCCGCCTGGCCTTGCTGCTATTCCAGTTTCAACTGTTCTGCCTGCGGTTACGGAACCCCTACCTGTCCCAGACCTGCTGTTTTCAACTCTTAATGATCGGCTATGAAAAGCCAACTGAGATTTATTCCTGATTATTATTTGACCATGCTTGTCATTTATGAACATTTTGAAAATCTTGGCGCTCTCTAATTTTCTCCTTCTCTCTTTCTTTCTCTCGGAGGACCTGAGCCCTAGGACCATACGTCGGGACTACCGGGCGTGGTGACGCCTTGCTGTCCCCAGTCCGCCTGGCCTTGCTGCTATTCCAGTTTCAACTGTTCTGCCTGCGGTTATGGAACCCCTACCTGTCCCAGACCTGCTGTTTTCAACTCTTAATGATCGGCTATGAAAAGCCAACTGAGATTTATTCCTGATTATTATTTGACCATGCTTGTCATTTATGAACATTTTGAAAATCTTGGCTCTCTCTAATTTTCTCCTTCTCTCTTTCTTTCTCTCGGAGGACCTGGGCCCTAGGACCATGCGTCGGGACTGCCGCCCGTGGTGACTCCTTGCTGTCCCCAGTCCGCCTGGCCTTGCTGCTATTCCAGTTTCAGCTGTTCTGCCTGCGGTTATGGAACCGCCACCTGTCCCAGACCTGTTGTTTTTCAACTCTTGATGATCGGCTATGAAAAGCCAACTGAAAATTATTCATGATTATTATTTGACCATGCTTGTCACTTATGAACATTTTTGAACATCTTGGCATAGTTCTGTTATAATCTCCACCCGGCACAGCCAGAAGAGGACTGGCCACCCCTCATAGCCTGGTTCCTCTCTAGGTTTCTTCCTAGGTTTTGGCCTTTCTAGGGAGTTTTTCCTAGCCACCGTGCTTCTACACCTGCATTACTAGCTGTTTGGGGTTTTAGGCTGGGTGTCTGTACAGCACTTCGAGATATTAGCTGATGTACGAAGGGCTATATAAAATAAAATTGAAAAATTGAATTGAATTATACAGGATGGTGTGTATAGACAGTAGTTATATAGGATGGTGTGTATAGACAGTAGTTATATAGGATGGTGTGTATAGACAGTAGTTACATAGGATGGTGTGTATAGACAGTAGTTATATAGGATGGTGTGTATAGACAGTATAGACAGTAGTTATACAGGATGGTGTGTATAGACAGTAGTTATACAGGATGGTGTGTATAGACAGTAGTTATATAGGATGGTGTGTATAGACAGTATAGACAGTAGTTATATAGGATGGTGTGTATAGACAGTAGTTATATAGGATGGTGTGTATAGACAGTAGTTATATAGGATGGTGTGTATAGACAGTATAGACAGTAGTTATACAGGATGGTGTGTATAGACAGTAGTTATATAGGATGGTGTGTATAGACAGTATAGACAGTAGTTATATAGGATGGTGTGTTTAGACCGTAGTTATATAGGATGGTGTGTATAGACAGTATAGACAGTAGTTATATAGGATGGTGTGTATAGACAGTAGTTATATAGGATGGTGTGTATAGACAGTAGTTATATAGGATGGTGTGTATAGACAGTATAGACAGTAGTTATATAGGATGGTGTGTATAGACAGTAGTTATATAGGATGGTGTGTATAGACAGTAGTTATATAGGATGGTGTGTATAGACAGTAGTTATACAGGATGGTGTGTATAGACAGTAGTTATATAGGATGGTGTGTATAGACATTAGTTATATAGGATGGTGTGTATAGACAGTAGTTATATAGGATGGTGTGTATAGACAGTAGTTATATAGGATGGTGTGTATAGACAGTAGTTATATAGGATGGTGTGTATAGACAGTATAGACAGTAGTTATACAGGATGGTGTGTATAGACAGTAGTTATATAGGATGTTGTGTATAGACAGTATAGACAGTAGTTATATAGGATGGTGTGTATAGACAGTAGTTATATAGGATGGTGTGTATAGACAGTAGTTATATACGATGGTGTGTATAGACAGTATAGACAGTAGTTATACAGGATGGTGTGTATAGACAGTAGTTATATAGGATGGTGTGTATAGACAGTATAGACAGTAGTTATACAGGATGGTGTGTATAGACAGTAGTTATATAGGATGGTGTGTATAGACAGTAGTTATATAGGATGGTGTGTATAGACAGTAGTTATGTCCACATTATGGACAGTATACTGTATGAATAGAGAAGGTGTGTATAGACAGTAGTTATATAGAATGAGACTTGACTAGAATACACCACATACAGTACACATGAAGTGGATGAAACAATATGTCCCAGGTGCCCTAAGCACGACACAACTGATTCAAATAACCAACTCATCATCAAGTTTTGATGATATTAATCAGCTGTGTCGTGCTACGGCAAAAAACAAAACGTGCACACAAGGGAGGCCTTCCGGACCTTGTTCTAGGTTAGTGGGTAAGTGGGTAGAGACCAACATATGTTCCCTGTGAAGACATAAGGCTCTAGTACAAATCAGGGCCAGACTCTAGGACCTGGCGGAGACGTTATCCGGTGCTGCGACCTCTCCTCTGCAGCTCAGAAAGAGAGGGAGGGAGGGAGGCAGAGAGAGAGCGCGAGAGCGAGAGAGAGAGAGGAGGCCGGGGATAACGCACGGAGAAAGCCTGGATCGCTTCCGCTGTGCGCGTGCAGATGTGTACCGTATACACGGCAACGGCGCGTGAACTTGAGGAGTTTTATTTGGTTCAAGACGCACCGGACATCTCCTCCGGTAAGAAAATAATGATTGCTCGCGATGGAAGTCTGCTAGTCTCGCGGCGGTCCGATAGAGTCGGTTTTTCCTCCAGATGCAGACACACGGAACTGACGCCGGGGCGCGTGCCTGCCTGCCTGTCGAGGTTAACGGGTGCATTCTGTCTAGGGGCGCGTGGCCGCTGTACCTGCCCCATAAGAGCTTCTTGCAGGCAGGGGAGCAACAACAACAACACGGATTCGGTTTTATTGCCTCCTCTCTGATTTTGTTGGATATTGTAGCCTGTGTAGTATTAAAACAGCACATACCATGCTATACAGTGTAGAATTAAAACAGCACATACCATGCTATACAGTGTAGAATTAAAACAGCACATACCATGCTATACAGTGTAGTATTAAAACAGCACATACCATGCTATACAGTGTAGTATTAAAACAGCACATACCATGCTATACAGTGTAGTATTAAAACAGCACATACCATGCTATACAGTGTAGTTACAGACTAGTTACAGTGTAGTATTAAAACAGCACATACCATGCTATACAGTGTAGTATTAAACAGCACATACCATGCTATACAGTGTAGTATTAAAACAGCACATACCATGCTATACAGTGTAGTATTAAAACAGCACATACCATGCTATACAGTGTAGTATTAAAACAGCACATACCATGCTATACAGTGTAGTATTAAAACAGCACATACCATGCTATACAGTGTAGTATTAAAACAGCACATACCATGCTATACAGTGTAGTATTAAAACAGCACATACCATGCTATACAGTGTGTGACCTACAGAAACTGTCTTTGTCTCTGTGGTGAGTTGACTTCGAGTTAAGGTGGTGTGGTTCACACACACACACACACACACACACACACACACACACACACACACACACACACACACACACACACACCACACACACACACACACACACACACACACACACACACACACACACACTGCATAGTATGGTTTGTGCTGTTGTCAGATGGATGTGAGCTCTGTGATTATGTCATATCCTGTACTCGTCTCTAAATAGATAATCTGTTAACAGACAGACACAGAGACAGGCAGGCAGACAGACAGACAGACAGACAGACAGACAGACAGACAGACAGACAGACAGACAGACACAGAGACAGGCAGACAGACAGACAGACAGACAGACAGACAGACAGACAGACAGACAGACAGACAGACAGACAGACAGACAGACAGACAGACAGGCAGGCAGGCAGACAGACAGACAGACAGACAGACAGACAGACAGACACAGAGACAGACACAGAGAGAGAAAGACAGACAGACAGACATGTTCATTCTGGTGTGTTTGTCTTAGATTCTGTTTATATTAAACTAAGTGTTTGTGTTTTTCTCGTTGTCAGGAGAGGACTGAAGGGGGACTCACCTGGTTGCTACGAAGACAGTTTTAATATTTTAATTGGTCACCAAGCATCTTCATGCCGTCCAACACTACCACACTGCCACCATCAGAGGACCCCACTACACACATGGTGAGGGCTGTGTGTGTTTCTGTATTTGTGTAATAATTAAACAGACAGTTATTTATTTACATCGCTCACCAACCATTCTGCATTCACACACGCACGCAGGCACACACACACCACACACACACACACACACACACACACACACACACACACACACACACACACACACACACACACACACACACACACACACACACACACACACACACACACACACACACACACACATATATATATAGGCCTAGTTCAAATCAAATTGTATTTGTCACATACACGTATTTAGCAGATGTTATTGCGGGTGTAGTGAAATGCTTGTGCTCCTAGCACCAACAGTACAATAGTATCTAACAATTCACAACAATACACACAAATCTAAAAGTAAAATAGTAGAATTAAGAAATATATAAATATTAGATCGAGAAATGTAGGAGTGGCATTGACTAAAATACAGTAGAATACAGTATATACATATGAGATGAGTAAAGCAGAATGTAAACATTATTAAAGTGACCAGTGACATGGGGCGGCAGCCTCTAAAGTGCAGGGTTGAGTAACCTGGTGGTAGTGATGGCTATTTAACAGTCTGATGGCCTTGAGATAGAAGCTGGTGTTCAGTCTCTCGGTCCCAGCTTTGATGTCTTCTGGATGCCTTCTGGGTGATACCAGGGCGAACAGGCCGTGGCTCAGGTGGTTGATGTCCTTGATGATCTTTTTGGCCTTCCTGTGACATCGGGTGGTGTAGGTGTCCTGGAGGGCAGGTAGTTTGTCCCCGGTGATGCGTTGTGCAGACCTCACTACCCTCTGGAGAGCCTTGTGGTTGAAGGCGGTGCTGTTGCCGTACCAGGCGGTGATACAGCCCGACAGGATGCGCTCAATTGTGCATCTGTAAAGGTTTGTGAGGGTCTTAGGGGCCAAGACAAATTTCTTCAGCCTCCTGAGGTTGTGGAGGCGCTGTTGCGCCTTCTTCACCACACTGTGTGGATGGACCATTTCAGTTCGTCAGTGATGTGTACACTTATTTTCCTGGCACCACTCCGTCAGTCAAGGGTGAACAGGGAGTACAGGAGGGGGCTGAGTACACACCCTTGTGGGGCCCCTGTGTTGAGGATCAGTGTAGTGGAGGTGTTGTTGCCTACCTTCACCACCTGGGGGCGGGCCTTCAGGAAGTCCAGGACTCAGTTGCACGGGGGGGGGGGGGGGGGGGGGGGTTCAGACCCAGTGCCCCGAGCTTAATGATGAGCTTTGAGGGTACTATGGTGTTGTATGCTGAGCTGTAGTCAATTAAGTAAGTAAGCATTTTACTGTGAGGTCTACTACACTTGTTGTATTCAGCATTTTACTGTGAGGTCTACTACACCTGTTGTATTCAGCATTTTACTGTGAGGTCTACTACACCTGTTGTATTCAGCATTTCACTGTGAGGTCTACTACACCTGTTGTATTCAGCATTTCACTGTGAGGTCTACTACACCTGTTGTATTCAGCATTTCACTGTAAGGTCTACTACACCTGTTGTATTCAGCATTTCACTGTGAGGTCTACTACACCTGTTGTATTCAGCATTTCACTGTGAGGTCTACTACACCTGTTGTATTCAGCATTTCACTGTGAGGTCTACTACACCTGTTGTATTCAGCATTTCACTGTGAGGTCTACTACACCTGTTGTATTCAGCATTTCACTGTAAGGTCTACTACACCTGTTGTATTCAGCATTTCACTGTAAGCTCTTCTAGTTTGCAGTTTGCAGTGGGCAGTGGGCAGTTTGCAGTGGGCAGTTTGCAGTGGGCAGTGGGCAGTTTGCAGTGGGCAGTGGGCAGTTTGCAGTGGGCAGTGGGCAGTGGGCAGTGGGCAGTGGGCAGTGGGCAGTGGGCAGTTTGCAGTGGGCAGTTTGCAGTGGGCAGTGGGCAGTGGGCAGTGGGCAGTGGGCAGTATGCAGTGGGCAGTGGGCAGTGGGCAGTTTGCAGTGGGCAGTTTGCAGTGGGCAGTGGGCAGTTTGCGGTGGGCAGTGGGCAGGGGGCAGTGGGATGGCGATTGCATGGTCTGTGGACCTATTGGGGTGGTAAGCAAATTGAAGTGGGGGGGGTCTAGGGTGTCAGGTAGAGGTTATATGACACAAACACATTCAGAGGCTAATAATGTAAGAAATAATACACAAAAAAAACAAAATACTGCAAAGTTGTTTAGGAGCCAGAAGCAGAGGTGCCATGTCTGTAGATCCAACTAAATGTATATATAATACACTGAGTGGACAAAACATTAAGAACACCTTCCTAATATTGAGTTGCAGCCTCCTTTTGCCCTCAGAACAGCCTCAGTTAATCAGGACATGGACTCTACAAGGTGTCGAAAGCGTTCCACAGGGATGCTGGTCCCATGTTGACTCCAATGCTTCCCACAGTTGTGTCCAGTTGGCTGGATGTCCTTTGGGTGGTGGACCTAACTTGATACACACGGGAAACTGTTGAGCGTTAAAAGAAACAGCAGCATTGCAGTTCTTGACACAAACCAGTGCGCCTGGCACCTACTACCAGACCCCGTTCAAAGGCAGTTCAATATTTTGTCTTGTCCATTCACCCTCTGAATGACACACATACACAATCCATGTCTCAATTGTCTCAAGGCTTAAAAATCCTTCTTTAACCTGTCTCCTCCCCTTCATCTACACTGATTGAAGTGGATTTAACAAGTGACATCAATAAGGGATGCTAGCTTTTACCTGGAATCACCTGGATTCACCTAGTCAGCCTATGGAAAGTGCAGGTGTTCCTAATGGGAAAGGGAATGAGATGTTGTACTACCATACTGTACACACAAGAGAGAGAAGGAAGAGACAGAGAAGGAAAACAGAGAGAGAGAGAGAGAGAGAGAGAGAGAGATAGGAGGCAGGGAGAGAGAGAGAGAAAGAGAGGAGCAGACAGGGAGAGAGAGAAAGAGAGGAGGGAGAGAGAGAGGAGGGAAGGAGAAAGGGAGGGGGAGAGGTAGAGAGAGAGACAGACAGAGGATGGGAGACAGAAAGAGGAGGATGGGAGACAGAGAGAGAGGAGGAGGGAGACAGAGAGAGAGGAGGAGGGAGACAGACAGAGAGGAGGCTGAAATAGAGACAGACAGAGGATGAGAGAGAGAGAGAGGAGGATGGGAGACAGACAGAGGATGAGAGAGAGAGAGAGGAGGCTGAAATAGAGACAGACAGGGGATGAGAGAGAGAGAGAGGAGGATGGGAGACAGAGAGGAGGCTGAAATAGAGACAGACAGAGGATGAGAGAGAGAGGAGGATGGGAGACAGAGAGAGGAGGATTTTTCGGGGCCTGACTGTGGCAGTGGGACTTTCCTCCTGTCTCCCAGTTACCCGTCTGGTTGCTTAGCAACAACAGCAGCCCTAAATAACCTGCCAAAGATCAAAATAGACCAAAGATAGGGAGGGAGAGAGCAGGGGGTGAGAGAGAGGGGGAGGGAGAGAGAGCAGGGGGTGAGAGAGAGGGGGAGGGAGAGAGAGGGAGAGAGAGAGGGGGAGGGAGAGAGCAGGGGGTGAGAGAGAGAGGGAGGAAGAGAGCAGGGGGTGAGAGAGAGAGGGGGTGAGAGAGAGAGGGAGGGAGAGAGCAGGGGGTGAGAGAGAGAGGGGGAGGGAGAGAGGGGGAGGGA
The DNA here is from genome assembly GCF_045679555.1 of Salvelinus alpinus. NCBI lineage: Eukaryota > Metazoa > Chordata > Actinopteri > Salmoniformes > Salmonidae > Salvelinus > Salvelinus alpinus. The sequence goes on along the minus strand of NC_092112.1, from coordinate 5,455,966 downwards.
GAGAGCAGGGGGTGAGAGCGAGAGGGGGAGGGAGAGAGGGGGAGGGAGAGAGCAGGGGGTGAGAGAGAGCGAGAGACAGAGAGAGAGGGGGAGGGAGAGATAAAAAAAGTGAGGGGGAAGGAGGGAGGGAGGGAGAGAGAGAGAGAGAGACAGTGAGAGAGATGGGGAGGGTGTGTGTGCATGTGTGTGTGTGTGTGTGTGTGTGTGTGTGTGTGTGTGTGTGTGTGTGTGTGTGTGTGTGTGTGTGTGTGTGTGTGTGTGTGTGTGTGTGTGTGTGTGTGTGTGTGTGTGTGTGTGTGTGTGTGTGTGTGTGTGTGTTAGCGGGTGGGGGGGGGGCATAGGTTACCTGGGTGGTTTCTATGCTGATCGTCAGGGAAGTGACATCAGAGGTTTAGTCAGCACAGCAGCTCTGGAGACGGTTGCTAAGCAGTTTCTCCTCCTTAGCAACCATTCCACTATCACAGCTGAGAAAGAGCTTTTCTTATTGGTCGGGTTCCTCCACCTCTTCTTGCCTTTATGCTTCAACCAGTCACAGATAAAGGAACACTGCAGGGTCACATAGAATGTTTATAGCTGTTGTTCTCAACGAAACACAGACTAAACATTCTGACGGATCAACCAGTGTTATGTTGAGGGATCAACCAGGTTATGTTGAGGGATCAACCAGGTTATGTTGAGGGATCAACCAGGTTATGTTGAGTGATCAACCAGGTTATGTTGAGTGATCAACCAGGTTATGTTGAGTGATCAACCAGGTTATGTTGAGGGATCAACCAGGTTATATTGAGGGATCAACCAGGTTATGTTGAGGGATCAACCAGGTTATGTTGAGTGATCAACCAGGTTATGTTGAGGGATCAACCAGGTTATATTGAGGGATCAACCAGGTTATGTTGAGGGATCAACCAGGTTATGTTGAGGGATCAACCAGTGTTATGTTGAGGGATCAACCAGTGTTATGTTGAGGGATCCCACAGTGTTATGTTGAGGGATCAACCAGGTTATGTTGAGGGATCAACCAGTGTTATGTTGAGGGATCAACCAGGTTATATTGAGGGATCAACCAGGTTATGTTGAGGGATCAACCAGTGTTATGTTGAGGGATCCCACAGTGTTATGTTGAGGGATCAACCAGGTTATGTTAAGGGATCAACCAGGTTATGTTGAGGGATCAACCAGGTTATGTTGAGGGATCCCACAGTGTTATGTTGAGGGATCAACCAGTGTTATGTTGAGAGATCAACCAGGTTATGTTGAGGGATCAACCAGGTTATATTGAGGGATCAACCAGGTTATGTTGAGGGATCAACCAGGTTATGTTGAGGGATCAACCAGTGTTATGTTGAGGGATCCCACAGTGTTATGTTGAGGGATCAACCAGGTTATGTTGAGGGATCAACCAGTGTTATATTAAGGGATCAACCAGGTTATGTTGAGGGATCCCACAGTGTTATGTTGAGGGATCAACCAGTGTTATGTTGAGGGATCAACCAGGTTATGTTGAGGGATCAACCAGTGTTATGTTAAGGGATCAACCAGGTTATGTTGAGGGATCAACCAGGTTATGTTGAGGGATCCCACAGTGTTATGTTAAGGGATCAACCAGGTTATGTTGAGGGATCAACCAGTGTTATGTTAAGGGATCAACCAGGTTATGTTGAGGGATCCCACAGTGTTATGTTGAGGGATCAACCAGGTTATGTTGAGGGATCCCACAGTGTTATGTTGAGGGATCAACCAGGTTATGTTGAGGGATCAACCAGTGTTATGTTGAGGGATCAACCAGGTTATGTTGAGGGATCAACCAGGTTATGTTGAGGGATCAACCAGGTTATGTTGAGGGATCAACCAGGTTATGTTGAGGGGTCAACCAGGTTATGTTGAGGGATCAACCAGGTTATGTTGAGGGATCAACCAGGTTATGTTGCTATGCACTAGTCAGCCATGTCATGGGGCTCTGCAGTGAAACCTCTGTGTGTCTGTAACATATTCATGTGTCTGTTGTGTCTGTACCGGAGTGTTGTGTCTGTAACTGAGTGATGTGTCTGTAATAACAGTGATGTGTCTGTAATAACAGTGATGTGTCTGTAATAACAGTGATGTGTCTGTAATAACAGTGATGTGTCTGTTGTAACAGTGATGTGTCTGTTGTAACAGTGATGTGTCTGTAATAACGGTGGTGTGTCTGTTGTAACAGTGATGTGTCTGTATTAACGGTGGTGTGTCTGTTGTAACAGTGATGTGTCTGTAATAACAGTGATGTGTCTGTTGTAACAGTGCTGTGTCTGTATTAACGGTGGTGTGTCTGTAATAACAGTGATGTGTCTGTGACAGAGTGCTGTGTCTGTAATAACGGTGGTGTGTCTGTATTAACGGTGTTGTGTCTGTATTAACGGTGGTGTGTCTGTAATAACAGTGATGTGTCTGTGACAGAGTGCTGTGTCTGTAATAACGGTGGTGTGTCTGTAATAACAGTGATGTG
>NC_092112.1:5308484-5445984 GCF_045679555.1 Salvelinus alpinus | reverse complement strand
ATGCCCACCCCAAATCACACCCTGACCAAACCAAATAGAGACATAAAAAGGCTCTCTAAGGTCAGGGCGTGATATTCCTTGAGTTTGGGTTACAGTGGTCAGGTATTCTGCCATTGTGTACTCTTTGTTCAGGGCCAAATAGCATTCTAGTTTGCTCTGTTTTTTGTTAAATTCTTTCCAATGTGTCAAGTAATTATCCTTTTGTTTTCTCATGATTTGGTCTAAATGTGTTCCTGTTTCTGTTCTGGGGCTCTGTGGGGTGTGTTTGTGTTTGTGAACAGAGCCCCAGGACCAGCTTGCTTAACCTCTCTAGGTTATGTGGGACGCCCACCTCGTCAACAGCCAGTGAAACTGCAGGGCGCAGTAACAAAAAGCAGAAATATAGATAAAATTAATCACTAACCTTTGATGATCTTCATCAGATGACACTCATAGGACTTCATGTTACACAATACATGTATTTTTTGTTCGGTAAAGTTCATATTTATATCCAAAAATCTGAGTTTAGGCAAGACGCTACTGTATCACTTGGCAAAAAGCCTGAGAAAATGCAGAGCGCCAAATTAATATTAATTACTATGAAAATTACTATAAAATCAAACTTTCATTAAATCACACATGAAAGATACCAAATTAAAGCTACACTGGTTGTGAATCCAGCCAACGTGTCAGAATTCAAATAGGCTTTTCGGCAAAAGCATACGATGCTATTATCTGAGTATAGCACAATAGTAAACAAAGGGAGAGAAGCATATGTCAAGCCTGCAGGCGCGACACAAAATGCAGAAATAAAAATATAATTCATGCCTTACCTTTGACGAGCTTCTGTTGTTGGCTGTCCAATATGTCCCATAAACATCACAAATGGTCCTTTTGTTCGATTAATTCCGTCGATATATATCCAAAATGTCCATTTATTTGTCTCGTTTGATCCAGAAAAACACAGGTTCCAACTTGCTCAAACGTGACGACAAAATATCTCAAAGGTTACCTGTAAACTTTGCCAAAAAATTTCAAACTACTTTTGTAATATAACTTTAGGTATTTTTTAACGTTAATAATTGATAAAATTGAAGACGGGATGATCTGTGTTCAATACATGATTAAAACGAAATGTAGCATGCCTTTTGGACATGCACTTCAATCAAACACGACACCTGGAGTGACTCGACTTCAAGATGGCCGTATTTCTTCATTACACAAAGGAATAACCTCAACGTATTTCTCAAGACTGTTGACATCCAGTGGAAGCCGTAGGAACTGCAAGCAATTCGCTTAGAAATCTGGTTTCCCAATGAAACCTCATTGAAAAGGCAGTGACCTCATAAAAAAAAGAATCTGAATAGTTTGTCCTCGGGGTTTCTTCTGCTAAATAAGTTCTGTTATACTCACAGACATGATTCAAACAGTTTTAGAAACGTCAGAGTGTTTTCTATCCAAATCTACTAATAATATGCATATCTTATCTCCTGGGGATGAGTAGCTGGCAGTTGAATTTGGGTATGCTTTTCATCCAAACGTGAAAATGCTGCCCCCTACCCTAGAGAAGTTAAGGGACTCTTCTAGGTTAATCTCCTTTTAGGTGGTTGTAGAGTTTAACGGCTAATGAATTTGGATAATTAGCGGGTATCGGTCTAATTCAGCTCAGCATGCATTATTTGGTGTTTTACGTTGTACACAGAGGATATTTTTGCAGAATTCTGTATGCAGTCTCAATTTGGTGTTTGTCCCATTTTGTGAATTCTTGGTTGGTGAGCGGACCCCAGACCTCACAACCATAAAGGGCAATGGGGTCTATAACTGATTCAAGTATTTTTAACCAGATCCTGATTGGTATGTCAAATTTTATGTTCCTGTTGATGGCATAGAAGGCCCTTCTTGCCATGACTCTCAGATCGTTCACAGCTTTGTGGAAGTTACCTGTGCCGTTGATGTTTAGGCCAAGGTATGTATAGTTTTTTGTGTGCTCTAGGGCAACGGTGTCTAGATGGAATTTGTATTTGTGGTCTTGGCAACTGGGCCTTTTTTGGAACACCATTAATTTTGTCTTACTGAGATTTACTGTCAGGGCCCAGGTCTGTCAGGGCCCAGGTCTGTCAGGGCCCAGGTCTGACAGAATCTGTGCAGAAGATCTAGGTGCTGCTGTAGGCCCCCCTTGGTTGGTGACAGAAGCACCAGATCATCAGCAAACAGCAGACATTTGACTTCAGATTCTAGTAGGGCCAGGCCGGGTGCTGCAGACTGTTTTAGTGCCCTCGCCAATTCTTTGATATACTATTTTCTACTATACATATGTCATTCCAGATTAGTTTATTATTTTGTTGATCGCGATATTCATATATTAAAATCTTTATTATTTTTTTTCACTTAAAATAAATATATATATATACACTGCTCAAAAAAATTAAGGGAACACTTAAACAACACAATGTAACTCCAAGTCAATCACACTTCTGTGAAATCAAACTGTCCACTTAGGAAGCAACACTGATTGACAATACATTTCACATGCTGTTGTGCAAATGGAATAGACAAAAGGTGGAAATTATAGGCAATTAGCAAGACACCCCCAATAAAGGAGTGGTTCTGCAGGTGGTGACCATAGACCACTTCTCAGTTCCTATGCTTCCTGGCTGATGTTTTGGTCACTTTTGAATGCTGGCGGTGCTTTCACTCTAGTGGTAGCATGAGACGGAGTTTGTGCAGGAGGAGCACTGCCAGAGCCCTGCAAAATGACCTCCAGCAGGCCACAAATGTGCATGTGTCTGCTCAAACGGTCAGAAACAGACTCCGTGAGGGTGGTATGAGGGCCCGACGTCCACAGGTGGGGGTTGTGCTTACAGCCCAACACCGTGCACGACGTTTGGCATTTGCCAGAGAACACCAAGATTGGCAAATTCGCCACTGGCGCCCTGTGCTCTTCACAGATGAAAGCAGGTTCACACGCACATGTGACAGACGTGACAGAGTCTGGAGACGCCGTGGAGAACGTTCTGCTGCCTGCAACATCCTCCAGCATGACCGGTTTGGCGGTGGGTCAGTCATGGTGTGGGGTGGCATTTCTTTGGGGGGCCGCACAGCCCTCCATGTGCTCGCCAGAGGTAGCCTGACTGCCATTAGGTACCGAGATGAGATCCTCAGACCTCTTGTGAGACCATATGCTGGTGCGGTTGGCCCTGGGTTCCTCCTAATGCAAGACAATGCTAGACCTCATGTGGCTGGAGTGTGTCAGCAGTTCCTGCAAGAGGAAGGCATTGATGCTATGGACTGGCCCGCCCGTTCCCCAGACCTGAATCCAATTGAGCACATCTGGGACATCATGTCTCGCTCCATCCACCAACGCCACGTTGCACCACAGACTGTCCAGGAGTTGGCGGATGCTTTAGTCCAGGTCTGGGAGGAGATCCCTCAGGAGACCATCCGCCACCTCATCAGGAGCATGCCCAGGCGTTGTAGGGAGGTCATACAGGCACGTGGAGGCCACACACACTACTGAGCCTCATTTTGACTTGTTTTAAGGACATTACATCAAAGTTGGATCAGCCTGTAGTGTGGTTTTCCACTTTAATTTTGAGTGTGACTCCAAATCCAGACCTCCATGGGTTGATAAATTTGATTTCCATTGATAATTTTTGTGTGATTTTGTTGTCAGCACATTCAACTATGTAAAGAAAAAAGTATTTAATAAGAATATTTCATTCATTCAGATCTAGGATGTGTTATTTTAGTGTTCCCTTTATTTTTTTGAGCAGTGTATATGTTGAAAAGGGTGGGGCTTAAGCTGCATCCTTGTCTCACCCCACGGCTCTGTGGTAAGAAATGTGTGTGCTATTTGCCAATTTTAACCGCACACTTGTTGTTTGTGTACATAGATTTTATAATTTTGTATGTTTTCCCCTAACACTGCTTACCATCAATTTATATAGCAGATCCTCATGCCAAATTGAGTCAAAATCTTTTTTGAAATCAACAAAGCATGAGAAGACTTAGCCTTTGTTTTGGTTGCTTGTTTGTCAATTAGGGTGTGCAGGGTGAATACGTGGTCTGTTGTACTGTAATTTGGTGAAAAGTACATTGTTTTCACTGAGGAAATGTACGAATTTCCCCAATGTTGCTGTTGAGTCATATCCCACAGTAGTTATCTCTCTCTCCATCTTGTATTTCTCTCTATCCCCATTTCTCTCTCCATCTCTCTCTCTTTATACCTCTTCTTACTAAGTGATGATCTCCTATGTTAGGAACATACAGTACCATTCCACATACAGAATCCAGTCAAAAGTTTGAACACAACTACTCAGTCAAAGGTTTTTCTTTAGTTTGAATATTTTCTACATTGTAGAATAATAGTGAAGACATCAACACTATGAAATAACACATATGGAATCATGTAGTAAACAAAAGTGTTACATTTTACATTTGAGATTCTTCAAAGTAGCCTCTTTTTGCCTTGATGATGGCTTTGCACACTCTTGGCATTCTCTCAACCAGCTTCACCTGGAATACTTTTCCAACAGTCTTGAAGGAGTTCCCACATATGCTGAGCTCTTGTTTCCTGCCTGGTGTGTGTTGGGTCATTGTCCCACTAAGCACAAAACAGATGCGTGTCACTGCAGAATGCTGTGGTAGCCATGCAGGTTAAGTGTGCCTTGAATTCTAAATAAATCACTGACAGTGTCACCAGCAAAGCACCCCAAACCATCACACCTCCTCCTCCATGCTTCACAGTGAGAACTACACATGCAGAGATCATCCGTTCACATACTTTTTGTCTCACAAAGACACGGCGGTTGGAACAAAAAATCTCAAATTTGGACAGATTTCCACCGGTTTAATGTCTATTTCTCTATTTCTTGGCCCAAGCAAGTCTCCTCTTATTATTGGTATCCTTTAGTAGTCGTTTCTTTGCAGAAATTTCACCATGAAGGCCTGATTCTCTTCTGAACAAAGGAAAACCAAAGTTCTAAAGGATGAGCCTAATATAGTGTATAAGAGGTCATACAATACATTTTGAGAGTTACCTGTCTAACAGAACACTCAGGGTTTTTTAAGCTTTAGCCCCACCCTTCTCTTTAAGGATTCACATGTAAGGCCATGTACTAAACAACCGAAGAGTTCAAGACTAAAGGCTGGCTTTTATACTACGGGTGTGAAGATCAATTTAATCTGGAGTGCCAGAGTGTCCTCTAGGCGTTCATAAACTCAGATTGTCCGTTTTTAAATTCAGAGCGTTTTGCTCTCAGAGGAGTAGGGTTGATCCGAGCGTTCTGACCTAACAACGGCAGTCATGCACCCAAGCTAACTGGCTAACTGGCTAACGTTGGCTAGCTTACTAGCTACTTCCAGACACAAATGAGAGAACAGCTCACTCTGACCATTTTACTCGCCCTAGCAGAATCAAATCAAATCAAATGTATTTATATAGACTTTTTTACATCAACTGATATCTCAAAGTGCTGTACAGAAACCCAGCCTAAAATCCCAAACAGCAAGCAATGCAGGTGTAGAAGCACGGTGGCTAGGAAAAACTCCCTAGAAATACCAAAACCTAGGAAGAAACCTCGAGAGGAACCAGGCTCTGAGGCATGGCCAGTCCTCTTCTGGCTGTGCCGGGTGGAGATTATAACAGAACATGGCCAAGATGTTCAAATGTCCATAAATGACCAGCATGGTCAAATAATAATAATCACAGTAGTTGTCGAGGGTGCAACAGGTCAGCACCTCAGGAGTAAATGTCAGTTGGCTTTTCATAGCCGATCATTCAGAGTATCTCTACCGCTCCTGCGGTCTCTAGAGAGTTGAAAACAGCAGGTCTGGGACAGGTAGCACGTCCGGTGAACAGGTCAGGGTTCCATAGCCGCAGACAGAACAGTTGAAACTGGAGCAGCAGCACGGCCAGGTGATCTGGGGACAGCAAGGAGTCATCAGGCCAGGTAGTGCTGAGGCATGGTCCTAGGGCTCAGGTCCTCCGAGAGAGAGAAATAAAGAAAGAGAGAAAGAGAGAATTAGAGAGAGCATACTTAAATTCACACAGGACACTGGAGAAATACTCCAGATATAACAGACTGACCCTAGCCCCCCAACACATAAACTACTGCAGCATAAGTACTGGAGGCTGAGACAGGAGGGGTCGGGAGACACTGTGGCCCCATCCGACGATACCCCCGGACAGGGCCAAACAGGCAGGATATAACCCCACCCACTTTGCCAAAGCACAGCCCCCACACCACTAGAGGGATAACTTCAACCACCAACTTACCATCCTGAGACAAGGTCGAGTATAGCCCACAAAGATCTCCGCCACGGCACAACCCAAGGGGGGGGGGGGGGGGAGACAGGCAGACCACGTCAGTGACTCAACCCACTCAAGTGACGTACCCCTCCTAGGGACGGCATGGAAGAGCACCTGTAAGCCAGTGACCCCCCCCCCCCCTGTAATAGGGTTAGAGGCAGAGAATCCCAGTGGAGAGAGGGGAACCGGCTAGGCAGAGACAGCAAGGGCGGTTCGTTGCTCCAGAGCCTTTCCGTTCACCTTCACACTCCTGGGCCAGACTACACTCAATCATATGACCCACTGAAGAGATGAGTCTTCAATAAAGACTTAAAGGTTGAGACTGAGTCTGCGTCTCTCACATGGGTAGGCAGACCATTCCATAAAAATGGAGCTCTATAGGAGAAAGCCCTGCCTCCAGCTGTTTGCTTAGAAATTCTAGGGGCAATTAGGAGGCCTGCGTCTTGTGACCGTAGCGTACGTGTAGGTATGTACGGCAGGACCAAATCGGAAAGATAGGTAGGAGCAAGCCCATGTAATGCTTTGTAGGTTAGCAGTAAAACCTTGAAATCAGCCCTTGCCTTAACAGGAAGCCGACCATTTTACTCGCCCTAGCAGAACTGTTTAGGTTGTTTTTTTTTGTTAGAAAATGTTTCTCCCCAATTTTCGTGGTATCCAATCGCTAGTAATTACTATCTTGTCTCATCGCTACAACTCCCGTACGGGCTCGGGAGAGACGAAGGTCGAAAGTCATGCGTCCTCCGAAGCACAACCCAACCAAGCCGCACTGCTTCTTAACACAGCACGCCTCCAACCCGGAAGCCAGTCGCACCAATGTGTCGGAGGAAACACCGTGCACCCGCCCCCCTTGGTTAGCGCGCACTGCGCCCGGCCCGCCACAGGAGTCGCTGGAGCGTGATGAGACAAGGATATCCCTACCGGCCAAACCCTCCCTAACCCGGACGACGCTAGGCCAATTGTGCGTCGCCCCACGGACCCCCCGGTCGCGGCCGGCTGCGACAGGGCCAGAGACTCTGGTGGCACAGCTAGCGCTGCGATGCAGTGTTGTTTTTATGTTATCGTTGGTGACTGTAACTGTACTGCTGGCAAGAATGTAGTTACGCTTTTTTGCCAACGTTTACTGACACCGGCCATATTCATGTTGAACATTCAGAAATTCGTCTGTGTTCTGGCACACTCAGATGAGTATGCTCTGAAATCGGAGTAGATAGCCAGAGAAAATTTACCAGGTACGTTTTTCGACAGTTGCCGCAGGAACATCATAAACATTCTATTGAAATAGTTACTTGCATATTGGAGTCTTTTGTTTAGACATGTAGCTAGCTGAACAATGAACTATAATCCCAACTCATAACGTTTCTACCCTGCATGAATCTGCTGGTAGCTAACCAACCATGTTCAATGTTAACTAGCTAACATTAGGTTATAACTAGCAATGCAAATGGCTCTGAGATACGAATAATATTACTACACTGATCATACACATAACGTTAGCTAGCTAGCTAACAGTACACTTTAACTTGAAATGAAAACTACTTTCTGACCAAATGTGAAACGTGTAATAACTGAGACTGTAGCTTACCCATATACATGGATGGACGCTTCTCTCTCTCTGTCGCGGTTGCCATGGTTGCCCTTAGTTTGAAGATGTAATCCGGACAGGTGTTTTATACAACAGCCTTCTGTGTGATCTTTTTTCAACTCTGTCTGCATATTTGTAATCAAATGCCAGAATTTTCTGCATCTCCTTAACTATCATACTCTAATTCCACTGATTTCAAAACTCGGTCCTCCAGAAAGTGGAGAGCAACAATTATGAAGTTCTACTACGTGATATCTTTCAAACAGCCGCGTTAGAAAAGATTACCTAGACATACTGAGCAGCTCATATTATAGACAGAAGCGTTCTATATGGCAGACCAATCCGAACTCATCTATCGGCATGTGCAGCTTACTCATTATCTCAGCCAATCATGGCTAGCGGGAAGGTTGCTGCCTTCTCCATGGCTAAACCAACTAGACTCGTAATTGAACAATTGTATTTATATTTACAGATGGCATACACCTGCCTTAGACCATTTTAGCCTACTGAGCTAAAGAATAGGCAATATTTCTGGAAGCTTACATGAGTTTTCTTGCTGCAATGTGTACCAGTACCAGTGTGTTAGATGAGAATGGAGAAATATGGTGTGTGTGTTTCCAGGGGCACATGGTCTCCACTGTTTAATGTTTTTTTATGGAGCTTCTCACCTGTTCATTATGGTCTCTGAGTCTCTGAGAGCTCATTAGCGTAGCCTTTGAGCTCTGGACTCACAATCACCTTAACGACACACCTTTAAACTTAGCCTGTTAGCCTGGAAGCCTGTTAGCCTTCGATCCCGTTAGCCTGCTAGCGACATGCCTATAAACGAACCTGCTTGCTTGTTAGCGACACCTATAAAAACTGCTAGACTGTTAGAGCAGCCGTATATTTTTGCTTCTTGCATCATTAAATACAATGTTGTTTCAGTATGCTAGTTATCAAATTGTATTTGTCAGATGTTAGATACTGTTGTTTTAATACAGTGATCTGATTAGCTGATAGGATCGTTAAACCCAGCTAGCCTGTTAGCAAGCCTAGCATAATATTAGCACCTTGTTTAACTTGGTCGTGATTTTATGAATGGCTTGCTTTATTAAACACACCATGTTATTTTAGCATTATATGGCTAGCATCATTAGAAACTGTATTGTACTAACACAGTAGCCTAATGGTAATAGCAATAGGTTTAATTGAACTCAGTTCTAACGCACACTTGTAATGCAAATAGCAACTGGCTACATTGAACACTGTTGTAACACTAATAGAATTTAGCTTCATTGAACAGGTAATGCTAATAGCAGCTAGCTTGATTGAACACTGTTGTAACGCTAATAGCGTCTAGCCTCATTGAACACTGTTGTAACGCTAATAGCGTCTAGCCTCATTGAACACTGTTGTAACACTAGTAGCGTCTAGCCTCATTGAACACTGTTGTAACACTAGTAGCATCTAGCCTCATTGAACACTGTTGTAACGCTAGTAGCATCTAGCCTCATTGAACACTGTTGTAACGCTAGTAGCATCTAGCCTCATTGAACACTGTTGTAACGCTAGTAGCATCTAGCCTCATTGAACACTGTTGTAACGCTAGTAGCATCTAGCCTCATTGAACACTGTTGTAACGCTAGTAGCATCTAGCCTCATTGAACACTGTTGTAACGCTAGTAGCATCTAGCCTCATTGAACACTGTTGTAACGCTAGTAGCATCTAGCCTCATTGAACACTGTCATAACGCTAGTAGCATCTAGCCTCATTGATCACTGTTGATCACTGTTGTAACGCTAGTAGCATCTAGCCTCATTGAACACTGTCGTAACGCTAGTAGCATCTAGCCTCATTGAACACTGTTGTAACACTAGTAGCATCTAGCCTCATTGAACACTGTCGTAACGCTAGTAGCATCTAGCCTCATTGAACACTGTCGTAACCCTAGTAGCATCTAGCCTCATTGAACACTGTCGTAACCCTAGTAGCATCTAGCCTCATTGAACACTGTTGTAACACTAGTAGCATCTAGCCTCATTGAACACTGTCGTAACGCTAGTAGCATCTAGCCTCATTGAACACTGTCGTAACCCTAGTAGCATCTACCCTCATTGAACACTGTCGTAACCCTAGTAGCATCTACCCTCATTGAACACTGTCGTAACCCTAGTAGCATCTAGCCTCATTGAACACTGTCGTAACGCTAGTAGCATCTAGCCTCATTGAACACTGTTGTTAACAATAGCTGTTGTTAATATGTCTCAGTCTGGTGTTAAAACTCTCACACTCACAGAAGCACTCACCTGGTTATTAAAACCCTTTATTTGATAGTGGTCATTGGTTAAAGTTCCGTCTTTATTTTTCAACCTCTGTCACTCTCTCTCTCTCCAGGACTCGTGTGAGATGGCCCCCCCCACACCCCCAGAGGAAGTTGACCCCTCCCCTCGCAGGAAACGGGGCCGGCGGAAAATGGAGCCTCTGGAGCCGAAGGACCCCAACATGGAGGCAAGAACTCCACTTAGCTGGTCTGCAGCGTGCCTGTATAACAATAAGATGGTCATTCAGCAAAGACAGACAGGCAGACAGGCAGACAGGCAGACAGGCAGACAGACAGGCAGACAGACAGACAGGCAGACAGACAGACAGACAGACAGACAGACAGACAGACAGACAGACAGACAGACGTAGCTAACGTGCGTGTGTGTGTGCAGGGGGAAGGCAGCAGACAGACAGACAGACAGACAGACAGACAGACAGACAGACAGACAGACAGACAGACAGACAGACAGACAGACAGACAGACAGACGTAGCTAACGTGCGTGTGTGTGTGCAGGGGGACGGCAGCAGACAGACAGACAGACAGACAGACAGACAGACAGACAGACGTAGCTAACGTGCGTGTGTGTGTGCAGGGGGAAGGCAGCAGACAGACAGACAGACAGACAGACAGACAGACAGACAGACAGACAGACGTAGCTAACGTGCGTGTGTGTGTGCAGGGGGAAGGCAGCAGACAGACAGACAGACAGACAGACAGATGTAGCTAACGTGCGTGTGTGTGTGCAGGGGGAAGGCAGCAGACAGACAGACAGACGTAGCTAACGTGCGTGTGTGTGTGCAGGGGGAAGGCAGCAGGCTGCGCAGAAGGCCGGTTCCCAGAGAGACCTTTCAGGCTGGAGATCCTTTTTACATCAGCAGGAGACAGAGAGACAAGTGGATCAACCGCTGGAGTAGAGAGGTAGGAGAGAGAGAGAGGGAGAGAGAGAGAGAGAGAGAGAGGAGGGAGAGGAGAGAGCGAGAGGGAGAGGAGGGAGGAGAGGAGAAGGAAACAGAGAGACAAGTGGATCAATCGCTGGAGTAGAGAGGTAGGGAGTGCGAGAGGGAGGAGAGGGAGAGAGAGAGCGAGAGAGGGAGGAGAGAGAGGGAGGAGGGAGTGAGAGAGGGAGGGAGGAGAGGAGAAGGAGAGAGAGAGGGAGAGGAGGGAGAGAGAGAGAGGGAGGGAGAGGAGGGAGAGAGAGAGAGAGAGAGGGAGAGCGAGAGGGAGAGGAGGGAGGAGAGAGAGGGAGAGAGCTAGGGAGAGGAGAGAGAGAGAGAGAGAGAGAGAGAGAGGGAGAAGAGAAGGAGAGAGAGGGAGAGGAGGGAGAGAGAGGAAGGAAGAGAGAGTACTTACGTGTGTGTGTGTGTGTGTGTGTGTGTGAGGTTAACTAGTTCCAGATACAGTGGTGTAGTATTGCATCCAGCTGTGGTCTCAGTCCTCTACAATACAGCCTTCTCGTTCACAACCCAATATATTGACTACCTGCTCAAACTGCACAGACAGGGGAGGGAGAGTTTGTGTCAGGGGAGGGAGAGTTTGTGTCAGGGGAGGGAGAGTTTGTGTCAGGGGAGGGTGAGTTTGTGTCAGGGGAGGGAGAGTTTGTGACAGGGGAGGGAGAGTTTGTGTCAGGGGAGGGAGAGTTTGTGTCAGGGGAGGGTGAGTTTGTGTCAGGGGAGGGAGAGTTTGTGACAGGGGAGGGAGAGTTTGTGTCAGGGGAGGGAGAGTTTGTGTCAGGGGAGGTAGAGTTTGTGTCAGGGGAGGGAGAGTTTGTGTCAGGGGAGGGTGAGTTTGTGTCAGGGGAGGTAGAGTGCGTCAGGGGAGGGAGAGTTTGTGTCAGGGGAGGGAGAGTTTGTGTCAGGGGAGGGAGAGTTTGTGTCAGGGGAGGGAGAGTTTGTGTCAGGGGAGGTAGAGTGCGTCAGGGGAGGGAGAGTTTGTGTCAGGGGAGGGAGAGTTTGTGTCAGGGGAGGGAGAGTTTGTGTCAGGGGAGGGAGAGTTTGTGTCAGGGGAGGTAGAGTTTGTGTCAGGGGAGGGTGAGTTTGTGTCAGGGGAGGGTGAGTTTGTGTTTCATGAGAACATATGTTCAGTAAAATAGTTGTCTGAGTAAATCACACACCTCACTACTGACCAATTACAGACAGAGAGATAGAGAGAGTTTCTGAGCTCTGATGTCTGGTGTGTAAGTGAAACATTTTGATATTCTGATCAGTATGTATTTTCAAGTTGTATTAGTTGTACTGTATGTATGGTACACATCGTCCAATGTATTAGTTGTTTGTATGTATGGTATACATCGTCCAATGGATGCTTGCTTGTAGGCTCTTTCTGGACAGTGCAATAAGAAATTATAAAATATAAGAATCGTTAAATGGTAAACGGCAGTAGAATATAATAAACATTTTAGCATAAGTATAATGCAGGAAGGCACAATTTATAATCCAATATTTACACATGTTTTGGGGAAGGAGGGGTGGTGTGGTGTGGTGTATGTGTGTGTGTGTATCTTGGGATGTTATTTAAAACAGGAAGTGTTTCGTGTAGGTGTGTGTGTGTGACTTTGTTAGGCAGCAAAATAATTATATATTTTTTATATATTACAGTATACTTAAATATCCCAAAGATTCACATAACATACTTCAAATACGAGATTACTCTTAAGTCAATACACAGTGCTTTTGGAAAGTATTCAGACACCTTGACTTTTTCAACATTTTGTTACGGTACAACCTTATTCAAAAATGTATAAAATAAAAATCACATCAATCTATGCATAATACCTGATAATGAAAAATAAAAACAGGTTTTTAGAAATATTTGCTAATTTATACACATTTTTTAAACAGAAATATCTTATTTACATAAGTATTCAGACCCAATGGTCACTCTGACAGCTACAGAGTTCCTATGTAGAGATGGGATCTCTATGGAGATGGGATAACCTTCTCTGTGTACATTCAAGGGTGCTGCCCTGTTTTGAGCCAATTTTCCTAAGTCCCTTTTTGTGGCACCTGACCACACGACTGAACAGTAGTCTAGGTGCGACAAAACTAGGGCCTGTAGGACCTGCCTTGTTGATAGTGTTCTTAAGAAGGTAGAGCAGCGCTTTATTATGGACAGACTTCTCCCCATCTTAGCTACTGTTGTATCAATATGTTTTGACCATGACAGTTTACAATGCTTTTAGTTTTAGAAATATTTAGGACTAACTTATTCCTTGCCACCCACTCTGAAACTAACTGCAGCTCTTTGTTAAGTGTTGCAGGGATTTCAGTCGCTGTAGTAGCTGAAGTGTATAGTGTTGAGTCATCCGCATGCATAGTGGCATGTCGTTAGTGAAGATTGAAAAATGTAATGGGCCTAGACAGCTGCCCTGGGGAATTCCTGATTCTACCTGGATTATGTTGGAGAGGCTTCCATTAAAGAACACCCTCTGTGTTCTGTTAGACAGGTAACTCTTTATCCACAATATAGCAGGGGGTGTAAAGCCGTAACACATACGTTTTTCCAGCAGCAGACTATGATCGATAATGTCAAAAGCCGCACTGAAGTCTAACAAGACAGCCCCCAAAATATTTTGTTGTGAAGGATGGAATAAGCTAGCTAACTAGCAAGACACCTAGCTACTACAACTTCTTCAACATAATACTGCTCGTTTTGTAGAAATGATTGGTCAAATACCAATCAGATTAAAGGTATTGTTTATTTCAAGGTCTTTACTTCAGCTGGACAGCCTGACCTTTATGGGCCAGTAAAAAGTATACAGTGGCTTGCAAAAGTATTCACCCCCCTCTACGTTTTTCCTATTTTGTTGCCTTAAAACCTGGAATTAAAATACATTTTGGGGCGTTTATACCATTTGATTTTCTCTTGTGAAACAAACAAGAAATAAGACAATAAAAACAGAAAACTTGAGCGTGCATAACTATTCACCCCCCAAAAATAAATACTTTGTAGAGACACATTTTGCAGCAATTACAGCTGCAAGTCTCTTGGGGTATGTCTCTATAAGCTTGGCACATCTAGCCACTGGGATTTTTGCCCATTCTTCAAAGCAAAACTGCTCCAGCTCCTTCAGTTGGATGCGTTCCACTGGTGTACAGCAATCTTTAAGTCAAACCACAGGTTCTCAATTGGATTGAGGTCTGGGCTTTGACTCGGCCATTCCAAGACATTTAAATGTTTCCCCTTAAACCACTCAAGTGTTGCTTTAGCAGTATGCTTAGGGTCATTGTCCTACTGGAAGGTGAACCTCTGTCCCAGTTTCAAATCTCTGGAAGACTCTGGTTTCCCTCAATAATTTCCCAGTATTTAGCACTATCCATAATTCCTTCAATTCTGACAAGTTTCCCAGTCCCTGCCGATGAAAAACCACCCCACAGCATGATGCTGCCACCACCATGCTTCACTGTGGGGATGGTATTCTCGGGGGGGATGAGAGGTGTTGGGTTTGTGTCAGTCATAGCATTTTCCTTGCTGGCCAAAAAGCTCAATTTTAGTCTCATCTGACCAGAGTACTTTCTTTCAAATGTTTGGGGAGTCTCCCACATGCCTTTTGGCGAACACCAAACGTGTTTGCTTATTTTTTTCTTTAAGCAATGGCTTCTTTCTGGCCACTCTTTGGCCACTTGGTACCAGAAGGTAGCCTAGGGGTGGCAGGTAGCCTAGTGGTTAGAGCGTTGGACTAGTAACCGAAAGGTTGCAAAATCAAATCCCCGAGCTGGCAAGGTAAAAATCTGTCGTTCTGTCGTTCTACCCACTGTTCCTAGGCCATCATTGAAAATAAGAATTTATTCCTAACTGACTTACTTAGTTAAATGAAGGTAAAAAAAAACAGCTCTGTGGAGTGTATGGCTTAAACTGATCCTATGGATAGATACTCCAATCTCTGCTGTGGAGCATTGCAGCTCCTTCAGGGTTATCTTTGTTGCTTCTCTGATAAATGCCCTCCTTGCCTGGTCCGTAAGTTTTGGTGGGCGGCCCTCTCTTGTGAGGTTTGTTGTGGTGCCATATTCTTTCAATTTTTTAATAATGGATTTAATGGTGCTCCGAGGGATGTTCAAAGTTTTGGATATTTTTTTATAACCCAACAATGAACTGTACTTCTCCACAACTTTGTCCCTGACCTATTTGGAGAGCTCCTTGGTCTTCATGGTGCTGCTTGCTTGGCGGTGCCCCATGCTTAGTGGTGTTGCAGACTCTGGGGCCTTTCAGAACAGGTGTATATATACTGAGATCATGTGACACTTACATGGAACCCAAACCGGCTGCGCGCGTGCGTCATCGTGCGCTATTGTGCATAAATGTATTTTGCCCCCCCACGCCAAACGCGATCACGACACGCAGGTTAAAATATCAAAAAAACTCTGAATGACATTAATTTGGGGACAGGTCGAAAAGCATTAAACATGTATGGCAATTTAGCTAGCTAGCTTGCACTTGCTAGCTAACGTTAATTTGTCCTATTTAGCTAGTTTGCTGTTGCTAGCTAATTTGTCCTGGGATATAAACATTGAGTTGTTATTCTACCTGAAATGCACAAGGTCCTCTACTCCGACAATTAATCCACACATAAAACGGCCAACCGAATCGTTTCTAGTCATCTCTCCTCCTTCCAGGCTTTTTCATCTTTGAACTTATATGGTGATTGCATCTAAACTTTCATTGTATTACCACGACAACCGTCAACAAAGTTCGTCTTTCAATCACCCACGTGGGTATAACCAATGAGGAGATGGCACGTGGGTACCTGCTTCTATAAACCAATGAGGAGATGGGAGAGGCAGTACTTTCAGCGCGCCAGAAATAGGAACGACATCTATTTTAGCCCTTGGCGTCGCAGACGCTCGTTGGCGCGCGAGCAGTGTGGGTGCAATAATTGAATAACGTGTCCGGTCTGGTCAGCATTTTAGATTGCTTTGTTGACTTTATTTAACTAAATTATGTGACTTCTGAAGGCAATTGGTTGCACTTGATCTTATTTAGGGGCTTCATAGCAAAGGGGGTGAATATATATGCATGCACCACTTTTTACGTTTTGTATTTTTATTTTATTTTTTGAAACAAGTAATTTTTTTCATTTCACTTCACCAATTTAGACTATTTTGTGTTTGTCCATTACATGAAATCCAAATAAAAATCTATTTAAATTACAGGTTGTAATGCAACAAAATAGTAAAAACGCCAAGGGGGATGAATACTTTTGCAAGGCACTGTATTTCGTTGTATTTCACTAATATAGCCTTCTCAAACAACCGGCTCAAACAGAGAGGGATGCTATGTTAGCTAGCTGGCTATGGCTATCCAACACTGGAACTCTTCCAAGTCAAGGCCTTTGGTTTTATCATTTTTTGCCACCGGGTTCCGCCGGTGTAACTGCTAAACTGCTTACTGACTGTACACTGTACTGCATGATTGGGGTGGGTTTACTAAAGTGGTAGTTGTTTTAGCTATGTTGACTATTATGTTAGCTAATATGGTGACAACGATGTAGGCTGTGTGTAGCGGGTAGTGGTTATGATATGAAGGTTTTGATATGAAGGTTTTTTCGCAAACAGCTGATGTGTTGTGCACTGAAGTTCACAAGTGAAGGGAAAAGGTGAGAGTAGGAGAGTGTAGATGCAAAAAAAGGAAGTATACAACGATCAAAATGATCATGCTGTTTGTACGTGGCTGCTATGAAAGTGAACTGTGTTTGCATGTGGTCAGGGGTGTATTCATTCCACCGATTCTGTTGAGAAACGTTTCTTAAACGGAAGCAAACGGAACCAAATGGGGATAAACATACCTGAATTTGTCCAATAGAAACTATTGTATGCAACTGTTGATTACACCCTAGATCAGCTAGATGCAGGCAAGAGTGAGCAAGGCGGTATTGAATATGTTACTGTTTGTCACCTTGATTACTCAAATGTTTCTCTCGACCTGTGTGCACCTACATTGTAAACTTTCATTCGTAAGCTACGTTGTAGCAACCTCATGATGGGTGTCGGGACAATTTGAGTATCATGTAGTAGTCTAAACCTATCAATGTTACATTGAACTGGGTGGATGGAATATGAATGACAGTCATCCAACATGCTGTAATAGAAATAATAAGGCCATGCTCATACATTTTTTATCATCACCGACCGCCATTGATGGAAACCTATTTCATGAAGTTCCCGACAAACAGTTATTGTGCTGACGTTGTTTCCAGAGGCAGTTTGGAACTCGGTAGTGAGTTTCCAGAGGCAGTTTGGAACTCGGTTGCAACTGAGGATAGATCATTTGTACTCGCTACCCTCTTCAGCACTCGGCGGTCCCGTTCTGTGAGCTTGTGTGGTCTACCACTTCACGGCTGAGCCGTTGTTGCTCCTAGACGTTTCCACTTCAACATTGGCTTCATTTACAGTTGATAGGGGCAGCTCTAGCTGGGCAGAAATGTGACAAACTGACTTGTTAGAAAGGTGGCATCCTATGACGGTGTCACATTGAAAGTCACTGAGCTCTTCAGTAAAGCCATTCTACTGCCAATGTTTGTCTATGGAGAGTGCATGGCTGTGTGCTCGATTTGATACACCTGTCAGCAACGGGTGTGGTTGAAATAGCTGAATCCATTCATTTGAAGGGGTATCCACATACTTTTGTATATATAGTGTAACTTGCAGGATATCATGGTAGCTAATGTATTTACTGCTGCTGGTAGTAGCATTCAGGTTAGCATGTGGCTAGCTACCATCCGCAAACAGCATAGTTCTAGACTTTTTGGTTCTAGATGTTCAATGTCTACTAGGATGGTAAAGGTTTATCTTGATTTTGTGTAATAGCACGAGAAGTGCTGAACTCCTAATAACACGGCACCAGATACCCTAGTTTCAGACTCCTCATTTTCTTTACACCTCTGAAGACTCTAGCCACTTCCAGTTGCCAGTCGGAAATAACAGAGGTGTTATATCTCTAAACACTGCTGTTTTTCCATCCACTGTTGGAAGTAAGGATATAAGGGTAACCATGGTGGAGACTGGAGTTACTCTGACATTCTCACAGCCACCCTCCCTTCATTAGCAAAAAAAAAAAGAAATTGCACTGTATTGCCCCCGGACCCCCTCAAAAAGTTTTCAAAAGTGTGATAAAATACAAAATAAAATACCGCATCTCTGATTAAATAAAAAGATAGAAATGGTATACATAAATAAAGTCCCAAACCTCGCACCAAAAATTTATGAAAATAACAAACCAAAAAAAAAAAAAAATCCAAGCTCTCCTCAACAGTGCAATACATATTTATAAAAAAATACACAATATAATTTATATAAAATATAACAATAAAGAGAAGTAAAATAAAGAGGGTAATGTTCTGTGTGTGTATACTGTATGTGGGTGAGCGAGTGGGAGTTGGTGCAAAAAGTCTCTTGAGAAGCAGGTGTGAAGAGCGAAGAGGGAAAATAGTCTCTAATGTGCAAGTGATTGTCTGTGGTCGGATGTTCTGGGAAGGGCTGTTTGCTTTTCGCTCTGACGGTGCTTTTTCTCCCTATTGGCTCTTCTGCTCCGGTCTGCTGACGTTATCAGGTCCTCAAACTCACGGAAGATCCAGGGTGGGGAGGTTATTAAAAAGACATCGGGGTCCTCTGGGTCTGTCTCCACATTAGCCATCATATCTTCAGTTGCAAATCGCTGCTTCTCTTCAGCTGAGAGTTATTTTGGCTGAATGGCCATAGCCTGTGAAATTACAGGAGGCAATAAGATATTCTGCACAATAAACAAACGGTCTTGAACACTGGAATCAAAAAAAAAGAAAAAGAAAAGCACACCCTAAAAAGTGGAAAAAAAGTCTCAACTTTTCAAAACTCAGTACTGTATTTATAATGCAATGATTGGGCCGTTTAAAGGAGTGGACTAAGGTGCAGCGCGATTGGAATACATCTTTTAATTCAACGAAGAACACTTAAAAAACGAACAAAATAACAAATTAACAAACGAAACGTGAAGCCAACGTAGTGCTCACAGACAACTACCCACCAATATAGGTGGGGAAAAAGGCAACCTAAGTATGGTTCTCAATCAGAGACAACGATAGACAGCTAAACCCGGCCCAACACATAGAAATACAAATCATAGAACATACAACATAGAATGCCCACCCAAATCACACCCTGACCAAACCAAAATAAAGACATCAAATTTTATTTATTTGTCACATACACATGGTTAGCAGATGTTAATGCGAGTGTAGCGAAATGCTTGTGCTTCTAGTTCCGACAATGCAGTAATAACCAACAAGTAATCTAACCTAACAATTCCACAACTACTACCTTATACACACAAGTGTAAAGGGATAAAGAATAACATAAAAAGCTCTCTACGGTGACAGTTTGGTTTACATTCATAAACTAACCGAATGATAGCTCATTCCGTCTTACTCGATGCCCGGTGCAGTCGCTGGAGGAGTGCTCTGCTGTAGCTGCTGATGTTGTTGGCATAGTTGTCATCAGCTTTTCGTTCAGCTTTTCGTTCATATCAGTCGGTATCTGATCCATAAGTTGTTGGAAATCCATGCCCTCGTTTAGTTATGCATCCTTCCTTACCTAATTGTATCAAGAGCCGCTTGTCTCCTTTGCTATATTTAAGTAGGCTTGGTTAGCTAGCTAATGTTAGCTAGCTAGCTACCAAGCTATCTGTTCTTCCACCAACATTGGGTAGCAAACGTTAGCTAACTTTGCTTGCCAGCTAACATTAGCTTGTTTTAGTTAAAACAGGAACGTGCGATTTCTTACTCCTACAACTAAAATAGATGCAACATGTTAACTAGCTAGCTAGTAACGCTAGTTACTGACTATATTGGCTGTGCTAATTGTACTTATCTATCTATCTATCTAGCTAGCTAGCTACTTCTGCTAACATTACAACTGCTACAGTGCTAGCTAGCTTGAGTGCTTTGTTGACAAATAATAGGACTACTTTTTACCTTATTGCGGAGTCGAATTCGGAAGGTTGTGGTAGTGGGGTGTAGAGTATTGCTGACCATTATAAATGTTATCCGTAAACATTTCCATGGCTTGGTGCGACGGGTAGAAATTCTGGGAGTTGTTCATTTTTAGCTACTTTAATACAGTCGAAGTCGGAATTTTACATACACCTTAGCCAAATACATTTAAACTCAGTTTTTCACAATTACCTGACATTTAATCCTAGTAAAAATTCCCTGTCTTAGGTCAGTTAGGATCACCACTTTATTTTAAGAATGTGAAATGTCAGAATAATAGTAGAGAGAATTATTTATTTCAGCTTTTATTTCTTTCATCACATTCCCAGTGGGTCAGAAGTTTACATACACTCAATTAGTATTTGGTAGCATTGCCTTTAAATTGTTTAACTTGGGTCAAACGTTTCGGGTAGCCTTCCACAAGCTTCCCACAATAAGTTGGGTGAATTTTGGCCCATTCCTCCTGACAGAGCTGGTGTAACTGAGTCAGGTTTGTAGGCCTCCTTGCTCGCACACGCATTTAAGTTCTGCCCACACATTTTCTATAGGATTGAGGTCAGGGCTTTGTGATGGCCACTCCAATACCTTGACTTTGTTGTCCTTAAGCCATTTTGCCACAACTTTGGAAGTATGCTTGTGGTCATTGTCCATTTGGAAGACCCATTTGCAACCAAGCTTTAACTTCCTGACTGATGTCTTGAGATGTTGCTTCAATATATCCACATAATTTTCCTCCTCATGAAGCCATCTATTTTCACGGTTGGGATGGTGTTCTTTGGCTTGCAAGCCTCCCCCTTTTTCCTCCAAACATAGCGAGGGTCATTTCCAGAGGACATTTCTCCAAAAAGTACGATCTTTGTCCCCATGTGCAGTTGCAAATCGTAGTCTGACTATTTTATGGCGGTTTTGGAGCAGATTTGACATTTGCTCAGTACGTTTTCGCTCTCTCTCTCTCTCTCTCTCTGTCTCTCTCTCTCTCTCTCTCTCTCTCTCTCTCTCTCTCTCTCTCTCTCTCTCTGTGTTTGTTTAATAAGAATAATATAATATCAGATCATGTCTAGAGTTGTTGGTGTTACACTAGACTATATACTGAGTGTACAAAACATTAGGAACACCTTCCTAATATTGAGTTGCACCACTCTTGTCCTCAGAACAGCCTCAAGTATTCGGGGCATGGACTCTACAAGGTGTTGAAAGTGTTCCACAGGGATGCTGGCCCATTTTGACTTCAATAATTCCCACAGTTGTGTCAAGTTGGCTGGATGTCCTTTGGGTGGTGGACCATTCTTGATACACACGGGAAACTGTTGAGCGTTAAAAACCCAGCAGCGTTGTAGTTCTTAACACACTCAATCCAGTGCGCCTGCATCTACTACCATATCCCGTTCAAAGGCACTTGTCTTGCCTATTCATCCTCTGAATAGCACACATACACAATCCATGTCTCAATTGACTCAGAGCTTCAAAATGCTTCTTAACCAGTCTCCTCCCCTTCATCTACACTGATTGAAGTAGATTTAACTGGTGACATCGATAACAGATCATAGCTTTCACCTGGATTCACCTGGTCAGTCTATGTCATGGAAAGAGTGTCCTGAATGTTTTATACACAGTGTCTACTTGGTCTTTATGTCGTAATGTGTGTTCTTCAGGCTGAGACGCAGGCCAACCAAGAGGCTGTGATGAGCGTGATGGAGGACCTATCAGAGCCAGAGTTTCAGAAGGAGGAGGAGCCAGCAGCCAGTTTAGCCACTCCCACACCCCAGCAACACACAGACCCTGCCTCTCCCACTATCGCCATGACGCCAGAGCCTGTTGCCAGGGGCCACCGGGCCACACCCAGAGATTCAGAGTACAAGGTAATTGTATAAAAAAAATGTAACCTCTATTTAACTAGGCAAGTCACTTAAGAACAAATTCTTATTTACAATGACGGCCTAGGATGGTAGAGGGTTTGGTCTGTCTGGTGTTATAATGTATAACATGTGTTTATAATAGGATGGTAGAGGGTTTGGTCTGGTGTTATAATGTATAACATGTGTTTATAATAGGATGGTAGATGGTTTGGTCTGGTGTTATAATGTATAACATGTGTTTATAATAGGATGGTAGATGGTTTGGTCTGGTGTTATAATGTATAACATGTGTTTATAATAGGATGGTAGAGGGTTTGGTTTGGGCTGTCTGGTGTTCGGGAAGCTGCGTGGGTTCTCCTGGTGGCCCGGGCGCATCGTCTCCTGGGTGATGAGTGGGAGGAGCCGTGCAGCAGAGGGAACACGCTGGGTCATGTGGTTCGGAGACGGGAAGTTCTCTGTGGTGAGTTAGAACCCTCAGAAACATAAGTGGAACCCTTAACCTCTACTTAATCACCCTCCCGGATCCGGGATCCTCCTCATCAGAAACGCTGACTAGCATAGCCTAGCCTAGCGCCACAGGGAATATCATATAATATAATTTCATGAAATCACAAGTCCAATACAGCAAATGAAAGATAAACATCTTGTGAATCCAGCCAATATTTCCGATTTTTTAAGTGTTTTACAGCGAAAACACAACATATATTTATGTTAGCTCACCACAATAGCCAAACACACAACGCCATTTTTTCACCGCAAACATAGCTTTCACAAAACCCACAAATAGAGATAAAATTAATCACTAACCTTTGAACAACTTCATCAGATGACAGTCTTATGACATCGTGTTATACAATACATTTATGTTTTGTTCGAAAATGTGCATATTTATAGCTACAAATCTGGGTTTTACAACGCAGCCATCGTCACCAATAACACCAAATTGTCCGGAGAGATTTTACACAGCGACGTAATCTAACCAAAAAACTCATCATAAACTTTGCTGGAAAATACATGTTGTACAGCAAATGAAAGATACACTTGTTCTTAAGTTAGAACCCTCTGTCAACTTCAGCTAGGACCCTCAGAACTTTCAATTAGTGTTATAAGTTCTGTAAACATCCATCTCTCTCTCCAGGAGTGTTTTAAGTTCTGTAAACATCTATCTCTCTCCAGGAGTGTTTTAAGTTCTGTAAACATCCTATCTCTCTCCAGGAGTGTTATAAGTTCTGTAAACATCCATCTCTCTCTCCGGGAGTGTTTTAAGTTCTGTAAACATCCATCTCTCTCTCCAGGAGTGTTTTAAGTTCTGTAAACATCCATCTCTCTCCAGGAGTGTTTTAAGTTCTGTAAACATCCATCTCTCTCCAGGAGTGTTATAAGTTCTGTAAACATCTATCTCTCTCCAGGAGTGTTATAAGTTCTGTAAACATCCATCTCTCTCCAGGAGTGTTTTAAGTTCTGTAAACATCCATCTCTCTCTCCAGGAGTGTTATAAGTTCTGTAAACATCTATCTCTCTCCAGGAGTGTTATAAGTTCTGTAAACATCCATCTCTCTCTCCAGGAGTGTTTTAAGTTCTGTAAACATCTATCTCTCTCCAGGAGTGTTTTAAGTTCTGTAAACATCTATCTCTCTCCAGGAGTGTTATAAGTTCTGTAAACATCCATCTCTCTCTCCGGGAGTGTTTTAAGTTCTGTAAACATCCATCTCTCTCCAGGAGTGTTATTAGTTCTGTAAACATCCATCTCTCTCCAGGTGTCAGACGTGTGCTTGTGCTGAAGTCAGGTGCAGGAGAGCAGAGAGTTGTGAACATACTTTATTTCGTCAGGAGAGATATACAGACGGACACAGCTGCGTCCAAAAAACCTCCAACCAACAAGGCAAAGTGTAAAAAGCGCAAAAACAAACAGGC
The DNA here is from genome assembly GCF_045679555.1 of Salvelinus alpinus. Taxonomy (NCBI): domain Eukaryota; kingdom Metazoa; phylum Chordata; class Actinopteri; order Salmoniformes; family Salmonidae; genus Salvelinus; species Salvelinus alpinus. The sequence continues at coordinate 5,422,081 of NC_092112.1, read as the reverse complement.
TTCGTGAAAATAACACGAGAGAAAACGCTACGCAGGCCTAGTGCGTACAATAACACGTATCACACAAAGACATGGAGGGGAACAGAGGAATAAATACATGCAGTGTGATTGGGGGAATGAAAACCAGGTGTGCAGGGAAAAAAGACAAAACAAATGGATAAATGAAAAATGGAGCGCCGATGGCTAGAAAGCCGGTGGCGTCAACCGCCGAACACCGCCCAAACAAGGAGAGGAGCCGACTTGGGCGGAAGTCGTGACACCGGGAGTGTTATAATACTGTAAACATCCCTCCCTCCCTCACTCCAACTCTCCATCTCTTTCTCCCTCCAGGTGTGTTATAATACTGTAAACATCCCTCCCTCCCTCACTCCCTCCCTCCCTCCCTCTATCTCTCCATCTCTTTCTCCCTCCAGGTGTGTTATAATACTGTAAACATCCCTCCCTCCCTCACTCCCTCCCTCCCTCTATCTCTCCATCTCTTTCTCCCTCCAGGTGTGTTATAATACTGTAAACATCCCTCCCTCCCTCACTCCCTCCCTCCCTCTATCTCTCCATCTCTTTCTCCCTCCAGGTGTGTGTCGAGAAGTTGATGCCGTTGAGCTCCTTCTCCTCAGCCTTCCACCAGCCCACCTACAACAAACAGCCCATGTACAGGAGAGCTATATATGAGGCACTACAGGTACAAACACATGCAAACAAGCACTCACTCACACACACATTCATATACATACATACATAGTTAGTCACACTGTCATCATTACGTTTCCTTCACTGTGTGTGTTGTTGTATTTCTTTTGGATCCCCATTAGTTCCTGGGGTCCAATCACCATTACATACAATACATCAATACATATTACACCACTATATATCTACAATACATCAATACATATTACACCACTATATATCTACAATACATCAATACATATTACACCATTACATACAATAAATCAATACATATTACACCACTATATATCTACAACACATTATTACACCACTACTCTACTACTACATATCTACAATACAACACATTATTACACCACTACATATCTACAATACAACACATTATTACACCACTACATATCTACAATACAACACATTATTACACCACTACATATCTACAATACAACACATTATTACACCACTACTCTACCACTATATATCTACAACACATTATTACACCACTACTCTACTACTACATATCTACAATACAACACATTATAACACCACTACATATCTACAATACAACACATTATTACACCACTACTCTACCACTACATATCTACAATACAACACATTATAACACCACTACATATCTACAATACAACACATTATTACCCCACCACTCTACTACTACATATCTACAATACAACACATTATTACACCACTACATATCTACAATACAACACATTATAACACCACTACTCTACCACTATATATCTACAATACAACACATTATTACACCACTACTCTACCACTACATATCTACAATACAACACATTATAACACCACTACTCTACCACTACATATCTACAATACAACACATTATTACACCACTACATATCTACAATACAACACATTATAACACCACTACTCTACCACTATATATCTACAATACAACACATTATTACACCACTACTCTACCACTACATATCTACAATACAACACATTATTACACCACTACTCTACCACTACATATCTACAATACAACACATTATTACACCACTACTCCACCACTACATATCTACAATACAACACATTATAACACCACTACATATCTACAATACAACACATTATAACACCACTACATATCTACAATACAACACATTATTACACCACTACTCTACCACTACATATCTACAATACAACACATTATTACACCACTACTCCACCACTACATATCTACAATACAACACATTATTACACCACTACATATCTACAATACAACACATTATTACACCACTACTCTACCACTACATATCTACAATACAACACATTATTACACCACTACTCTACCACTACATATCTACAATACAACACATTATAACACCACTCTACACTACATATCTACAATACAACACATTATAACACCACTACATATCTACAATACAACACATTATTACACCACTACTCTACCACTACATATCTACAATACAACACATTATTACACCACTACATATCTACAATACAACACATTATTACACCACTACATATCTACAATACAACACATTATTACCCCACTACATATCTACAATACAACACATTATTACACCACTACATATCTACAATACAACACATTATAATACCACTACTCTACCACTACATATCTACAATACAACACAGTATAACACCACTACTCTACCACTACATATCTACAATACAACACATTATTACACCACTACATATCTACAATACAACACATTATTACACCACTACTCCACCACTACATATCTACAATACAACACATTATTACACCACTACTCTACCACTACATATCTACAATACAACACATTATTACACCACTACATATCTACAATACAACACATTATTACACCACTACTCTACCACTACATATCTACAATACAACACATTATAACACCACTACTCTACCACATATCTACAATACAACACATTATTACACCACTACTCCACCACTACATATCTACAATACAACACATTATAACACCACTACTCCACCACTACATATCTACAATACAACACATTATTACACCACTACATATCTACAATACAACACATTATTACACCACTACTCTACCACTACATATCTACAATACAACACATTATTACACCCCTACATATCTACAATACAACACATTATAACACCACTACTCTACCACTATATATCTACAATACAACACATTATTACACCACTACTCTACCACTACATATCTACAATACAACACATTATAACACCACTACTCTACCACTACATATCTACAATACAACACATTATTACACCACTACATATCTACAATACAACACATTATAACACCACTACTCTACCACTATATATCTACAATACAACACATTATTACACCACTACTCTACCACTACATATCTACAATACAACACATTATTACACCACTACTCTACCACTACATATCTACAATACAACACATTATTACACCACTACTCCACCACTACATATCTACAATACAACACATTATTACACCACTACTCCACCACTACATATCTACAATACAACACATTATTACAGACTACATATCTACAATACAACACATTATTACACCACTACTCTACCACTACATATCTACAATACAACACATTATTACACCACTACTCCACCACTACATATCTACAATACAACACATTATAACACCACTACATATCTACAATACAACACATTATTACACCACTACTCTACCACTACATATCTACAATACAACACATTATTACACCACTACTCTACCACTACATATCTACAATACAACACATTATAACACCACTACATATCTACAATACAACACATTATAACACCACTACATATCTACAATACAACACATTATTACACCACTACACACTACTACCCTACCACTACATATCTACAATACAACACATTATTACACCACTACATATCTACAATACAACACATTATTACACCACTACTCTACCACTACATATCTACAATACAACACATTATTACACCACTACTCTACCACTACATATCTACAATACAACACATTATTACACCACTACTCTACCACTACATATCTACAATACAACACATTATTACACCACTACATATCTACAATACAACACATTATTACACCACTACTCTACCACTACATATCTACAATACAACACATTATTACACCACTACATATCTACAATACAACACATTATTACACCACTACTCTACCACTACATATCTACAATACAACACATTATTACACCACTACTCTACCACTACATATCTACAATACAACACATTATTACACCACTACTCCACCACTACATATCTACAATACAACACATTACTACACCATTACTCCACCACTACATATCTACAATACAACACATTATTACGCCACTACTCTACCACTACATATCTACAATACAACACATTATTACACCACTACTCTACCACTACATATCTACAATACAACACATTATTACCCCACTACATATCTACAATACAACACATTATTACACCACTACTCTACCACTACATATCTACAATACAACACATTATTACACCACTACTCTACCACTACATATCTACAATACAACACATTACTACACCACTACTCTACCACTACATATCTACAATACAACACATTATTACACCACTACATATCTACAATACAACACATTATTACACCACTACTCCACCACTACATATCTACAATACAACACATTATTACACCACTACTCTACTACTACATATCTACAATACAACACATTATTACACCACTACATATCTACAATACAACACATTATTACACCACTACTCTACCACTACATATCTACAATACAACACAATATTACACCACTACTCCACCACTACATATCTACAATACAACACATTATTACACCACTACTCTACCACTACATATCTACAATACAACACATTATTACACCACCACTCTACCACTACATATCTACAATACAACACATTACTACACCACTACATATCTACAATACAACACATTATTACACCACTACTCTACCACTACATATCTACAATACAACACATTATTACACCACTACTCTACCACTACATATCTACAATACAACACATTATTACACCACTACTCTACCACTACATATCTACAATACAACACATTATTACACCACTACTCTACCACTACATATCTACAATACAACACATTATTACACCACTACATATCTACAATACAACACATTATTACACCACTACTCGGCCACTACATATCTACAATACAACACATTATTACACCACTACTCTACTACTACATATCTACAATACAACACATTATTACACCCCTACATATCTACAATACAACACATTATTACACCACTACTCTACCACTACATATCTACAATACAACACATTATTACACCACTACTCTACCACTACATATCTACAATACAACACATTATTACACCACTACATATCTACAATACAACACATTATTACACCACTAAATATCTACAATACAACACATTATTACACTACTACATATCTACAATACAACACATTATTACACCACTACTCTACCACTACATATCTACAATACAACACATTATTACACCACTACATATCTACAATACAACACATTATTACACCTCTACTCTACCACTACATATCTACAATACAACACATTATTACACCACTACTCTACCACTATATATCTCCAATACAACACATTATTACACACTACTCTACCACTACATATCTACAATACAACACATTATTACACCACTACATATCTACAATACAACACATTATTACACCACTACTCCACCACTACATATCTACAATACAACACATTATTACACCACTACTCCACCACTACATATCTACAATACAACACATTATAACACCACTACTCCACCACTACATATCTACAATACAACACATTATTACACCACTACTCCACCACTACATATCTACAATACAACACATTATTACACCACTACTCCACCACTACATATCTACAATACAACACATTATTACACCACTACTCTACCACTACATATCTACAATACAACACATTATTACACCACTACTCTACCACTACATATCTACAATACAACACATTATTACACCACTACTCTACCACTACATATCTACAATACAACACATTATTACACAACAACATATGTACAATATTACACAATATAACATGTTGAGTCATCTGCATACATAGACAGACTGGCTTTACTCAGAACCAGTGGCATGTTGTTAGTAAAGATTGAAAAAGTAATGGGCTTAGACAGCTGCCCTGGGGAATTCCTGATTCTACCTGGATTATGTTGGAGAGGCTTCCATTAAAGAACACCCTCTGTGTTCTGTTAGACAGGTAACTCTTTATCCACATTATAGCAGGGGATGTAAAGCCGTAACACATACGTTTTTCCAGCAGCAGACTATGATCGATAATGTAAAAAGCCGCAAAACAGCCCCCACATTATTTTTATCATCAATTTCTCTCAGCCAATCATCAGTCATTTGTGTAAGTGCTGTGCTTGTTGAATATCCTTCCCTTTAAGCGTGCTGAAAGTCTGTTGTCAATTTTTTTATTGTGTGTGTGTGTGTTTGTGTGTATGTGTTTAGGTGGCGAGCAAGCGTGCCGGCAGGCCTCTCCCCTCTTGTGATGGTGGTGATGATGCAGAGGGTGGGGGGGCGGAGCTACAGAAGCAGAACAGGAAGTTGATAGAATGGGCCATGACAGGCTTCCTGCCCAGCGGACCTCAGAGTCTGGACCCCCCTGATGGTACAAATACACACACACAAACACACAAACATAGACACACAAACACACATAAGTAAGTGGTTCCTGTTGTTTGACCATCCCCCCCAGAGGAGAGACACCCATATAAGGACGTGTATCCTGAGATGTGGGTGGAGCCAGAGGAAGCTTACACCCCACCCCCTCCGACCAAGAGGCCCCGCAAGAACGTTGCTGAGAAACCCAAGATCAGAGAGGTCATCGACGAGGGGACTAGAGGTATACACACACGCTAAAGTCTCTACTCAGTCCGACTAGTAGAATGCACTAGGTGGGTACTGCCTCATCAGTTTCTCTTGTCATGTCAGTCATTACAGACCTTAGAGAGATATTTATAACTTGTCAGAAATGTCCAGATGTCTAAAGCCTGGTCACAGCCGGAGGAAGCCATTGGAAAAGGAATCTGGTTGATACCCCTTTAAATGGAAGAAAGACGGGCCAGGAAACACAGATTATTATTTTTTTTTTTAAGAATCCCTTCCGGGTTAGATTTCCTCAAAATCAGTTTTGTTATACTCACAGACAATATTTTGACAGTTTTGGAAACTTTGGAGTGTTTTCTATCCTAATCTGTAAATTATATGCATATTCTACGATCTGGACCTGAGAAATAGTCCGTTTACCTTGGGAACGTTATTTAAAAAAAAAATCTGACCCCTAGCGTCAAGAGGTTAACCACTTGGCTATCTGCTGCCCAGAATGGGTCTTCCAAATGGACAATGACCCCAAGCATACTTCCAAAGTTGTGTCAAAATGGCTTAAGAACAACAAAGTCAAGGTATTGGAGTGGCCATCACAAAGCCCTGACCTCAATCCCATAGAAAATGTGTGGGCAGAACTGAGAAAGTGTGTGTGAGCAAGGAGGCCTACAAACCTGACTTAGTTACACCAGCTGTGTCAGGAGGAATGGGCCAAAATTCACCCAACTTATTGTGTAAAGCTTGTGGAAGACCCATTCGGAAGACCCACCCTTTTTCCTTTTCTGATAGAATATGAAAAGCTGTAGTCCGCGGGGCGGCTTCATTAATAAGAACAGCAGTTCTTATTGCAGTCTGAAGACAGCCACGTTCCAGTGAGTAACATGCAATCAACTTTGCGCTCAGTAATGAGGTCATTCAGGAGAAAGGTTTTACTAGTGATTGCTCTAACATTTAAAAGCACCATATTCAATGGCCACTCTGCCCCTGGGGCATCTTTCTCGAGGTAACCAATGGCCACTCTGCCCCTGGGGCATCTTTCTCGAGGTAACCAATGGCCACTCTGCCCCTGGGGCATCTTTCTCGAGGTAACCAATGGCCACTCTGCCCCTGGGGCATCTTTCTCGAGGTAACCAATGGCCACTCTGCCCCTGGGGCATCTTTCTCGAGGTAACCAATGGCCACTCTGCCCCTGGGGCATCTTTCTCGAGGTAACCAATGGCCACTCTGCCCCTGGGGCATCTTTCTCGAGGTAACCAATGGCCACTCTGCCCCTGGGGCATCTTTCTCGAGGTAACCAATGGCCACTCTGCCCCTGGGGCATCTTTCTCGAGGTAACCAATGGCCACTCTGCCCCTGGGGCATCTTTCTCGAGGTAACCAATGGCCACTCTGCCCCTGGGGCATCTTTCTCGAGGTAACCAATGGCCACTCTGCCCCTGGGGCATCTTTCTCGAGGTAACCAATGGCCACGCTGCCCCTGGGGCATCTTTCTCGAGGTAACCAATGGCCACTCTGCCCCTGGGGCATCTTTCTCGAGGTAACCAATGGAAAACCAAATGATTAACGTTCCAACCACGTTTTCTGACAGTCTCCAATCTATCAGTAGCAGATAACAGTTTGTATAAACTCACTAGAAGGTGGAGTTAAATTAACATCAATTATTAACGTTACAACTGCGTTTTCTGATAGTCAATCCATCAGACTGATAGGAGACGACAGTTTGTATAAGCTCACTAGAAGGCGGAGTTAAAGGAACATAAATTAGAGTGTTGGACTAGTAACCGGAAGGTTGCAAGACCGAATCCCCACCAACCCCTCTTTTACACTGCTGCTACTCTCTGTTAATCATATATGCATAGTCACTTTTTTTGTTATTACAGCCGGAAAGAACTTTTGGATATCAGAGAGGCTGTAACTCACCAGCACTACGACCAGGAATAAGACTTTCCAGAATTGGATCCTTTGTTCGCACCCCTCAGCGCAATTTAACTTGTTGCTGGGGATTTTAACAAGAAAACGCTACCGAAATTCTATCAACACATTTTAGTACTCGCGCTGGGAAAACACTCCACCACTGCTATTCTCTTTTCCGGGATACCTACAAGGCCCTCCCCTGCCCTCCCTTTGGAAAATCAGATCACGACTCCATTTTGCTCCTCCCTTCCTATGGGCAGAAACTCAAACAGGAAGTACCCGTGCTAAAGTCTATTCAACGCTGGTCTGACTAATCGGATTCCATGCTTCAAACGTTCTGATCACACGGACTGGGATATGTTCCGGGTAGCCTCGGATAATAACGTTGATGTATACACGGACTGGGATATGTTTAGGGTAGCCTCGGATAATAACGTTGATGTATACACGGACTGGGATATGTTTAGGGTAGCCTCGGATAATAACGTTGATGTATACACGGACTGGGATATGTTCCGGGTAGCCTCGGATAATAACGTTGATGTATACACGGAAACGGGGACTGAGTTCATCAGGAAGTGTATAGGGAATGTTGTTCCCACTGTGACTATTGAAACCTACCCAAACCAGAAACCGTGGATAGATGGCAGCATTTGAGCTAAACTGAAAGTGCGAACCACCACATTTAACCATGGCAAGGTGACTGGGAATTTTGTTGAATACAAACAGTGTAGTTATTCCCTCCGTAAGGCAAACAAACAGGCAAAACATCAGTACAGAGACAAAGTGGAGTCGCAATTCAACGGCTCAGACACGTATGTGGCAGGGTCTACAGACAATCACGGATTACGAAGGGAAAACCAGCCATGTTGCGGACACCGACGTCTTGCTCCCAGATAAGCTAAACACCTTCTTCGCCCGGTTTGAGGAGAACACAGTGCCACCGACACGGCTCCCAAGGACTGTGGGCTCTCGCTCTCCGTGGCCGACGTGAGTAAGACATTTAAACATGTTAACCCTCGCAAGGCTGCCGGCTCAGATGACATCCCTGTCTGCATCCTCAGAGCAGACCAGCTGGCTGGAGTGTTTACAGACATATTCAATCTCTCCCTATCCAAGTCTGCTGTCCCCACTTGCTTCAATATGTCCACCATTGTTCCTGCACACAAAGAAAGCGAAGGTAACTGAACTAAATGACTACCGCCCCGTAGCACTCACTTCTGTCATCATGGAGTGCTTTGAGATGCTAGTTAAGGATCATATCACCTCTACCTTACCTGACACCCTAGACCCACTTCAATTTGCTTACCGTCCCAATAGATCCACAGACGATGCAATCGCCATCACACTGCACGCTGCCCTATCCCATCTAGACAAGAGGAAAACTTATGTAAGAATGCTGTTCATTGACTACAGCTCAGCCTTAAACACCGTAGTACCCTCCAAACTCATCATTAAGCTCAAGGCCTTGGGTCTGAACCCCGCCCTGTGCAACTGGGTCCTGGACTTCCTGTTGGGCCGCACACAGGTGGTGAAGGTAGGAAACAACACCTCCACTTCACTGATCCTCAACACAGGGGCCCCACAAGGGTGTGTGCTCAGCCCCCTCCTGAACTCCATGTTCATTCATGACTGCGTGGCCACACACACCTCCAACTCAATCATCAAGTTTGCGCACGACACAACCATATTAGACCTGATTACCAACAATGACGAGACATCCTACAGGGAGGAGGTGAAGGCCCTGGCGGAGTGGTGCCAGGAAAATAACCTCTCCCTCAACGTCAACAAAATGAAGGAGCTGATCGTGGACTTCAGGAAAAAGCAGAGGGAGCGCGCCACAGTGGAGAAGGTGGACAGCTTCAAGTTAAGACCCTCATAAACCTTTACAGATGCACAATTGAGAGCATCCTGTCGGGCTCTATCACCGCCTGGTATGGCACCTGCACTGCCCGCAATCGCAGGGCTCTCCAGATGGTGGTGCGGTCTGCAAACTATCCCTCCAGGACATCTACAGCCCCCGATGTCACAGGAAGGCCAAAACGATCACCAAGGACATCAACCACCCGAGCCACGGCCTGTTCACCCTGGTATCACCCAGAAGGCATCCAGAAGGCATCAAAGTAGGGACCGAGAGACTGAACACCAGCTTCTATCTCAAGGCCATCAGACTGTTAAATAGCCATCACTACCACCAGGTTACTCAACCCTGCACTTTAGAGGCTGCCGCCCCATGTCACTGGTCACTTTAATAATGTTTACATTCTGCTTTACTCATCTCATATGTATATACTGTATTCTACTGTATTTTAGTCAATGCCACTCCTACATTTCTCAATCTAATATTTATATATTTCTTAATTCTACTATTTTACTTTTAGATTTGTGTGTATTGTTGTGAATAGTTAGATATTACTGCACTGTTGGTGCTAGGAGCACAAGCATTTCGCAACACCCGCAATAACATCTGCTAAATACGTGTATGTGACCAATAACATGTGATGTGATTTGACTACTGTAATGCCCTCCTGTCTGATCTACCCAACAAAGCCAGTTGTCAAAACATACAGAATGCTGCAGCACAGTACTGATCAGGAACACAGAACAGAGAACACACATTACATCACTTTTAAGTTCTCTGCACTGGCTGCCTGTGAGTTTAACAATTCATTTCAAGATTCTTCTATTGGTTTTTAAATCAATCCACGATTGTGCGCCCCAATACATGTCAGACATGCTTTTAAGTTATGTAACCAGTAGGTCATTCAGGGCCACTGGTCTTTTAACTACCCTAAAGCCTAGGACCAAGAGGCATGGAGAGGCCTCCATTATCTGGAATGACCTGCCAGAGAACCTGAGGGGGGCCAAGAGGCATGGAGAGGCCTCCATTATCTGGAATAACCTGCCAGAGAACCTGAGGGGGGCCAAGAGGCAGGGAGAGGCCTCCATTGTCTGGAATAGCCTGCCAGAGAACCTGAGGGGGGCCAAGAGGCATGGAGAGGCCTCCATTGTCTGGAATAACCTGCCAGAGAACCTGAGGGGGGACAAGAGGCATGGAGAGGCCTCCATTATGTATAAATACAGCTTGATTTGATGTCATTGGCTACTCACGACAGTCACCAATACTCGTTTAATGAGACACAATCTGAGGGCTACCGATCCCTTCTTTGAGCAGTCCCAGTCGTCCCAATATTTTTGAAACATGTTTGATTTGAACAAGTTTTGAGAATGGTGATCAGCAATAGCCAATGAGAGCTCGCGAGGAGAAGATGCCAGTGATGACGTTGTTTTGCAGAATGTGTCGACTCTGGAGCAGGAGCCGTGATTACTATTAGTATGTGTTTTTACTTGCCTTTAACCAAAGCATTACAGCTCTGAAGTTCACAAGTAATGTTATTCAATTAAAAAATGTCACCTCTGTATGGCAATTGTGAATGTCTGACTGAAAAGGTTTATACGGTTGCTTTGAGCCACGGCTCGTTGTAGCTACGTTAACAATCTAGTCCCATCAAGACATCGAGAATCAAGTGAAGAATCTTGTGACCCCGTCTGTGCCAGATCGTTTAGTGTGAGCAACACTGCGTTGACAAGACATAAAGAAACGACAGGCAAGACAGTGAGAGGCACAGCGATGTTAGGATTTTTAAAGATGTGTAGTGTACACTCGGCATAAGATTTTGTTGTGTTTCAGAGAGACTCATCCAAGAGATCAGACAGAAGACCAGGAACATGGAAGGTAAACATCTCTATCTCTACTGTAGTTATAATGTCTCTACTCTAGTTCTACTGTCTCTACTCTAGTTCTACTGTCTCTACTGTAGTTCTACTGTCTCTACTGTAGTTATAATGTCTCTACTCTAGTTCTACTGTCTCTACTCTAGTTCTACTGTCTCTACTCTAGTTCTACTGTCTCTACTCTAGTTCTACTGTCTCTACTCTAGTTATACTGTCTCTACTCTAGTTCTACTGTCTCTACTCTAGTTCTACTGTCTCTACTCTAGTTCTACTGTCTCTACTCTAGTTATACTGTCTCTACTCTAGTTCTGTCTCTAATCTAGTTCTACTGTCTCTAATCTAGTTCTACTGTCTCTACTCTAGTTCTACTGTCTCTACTCTAGTTCTACTGTCTCTAATCTAGTTCTGCTGTCTCTATTCTAGTTCTACTGTCTCTACTCTAGTTCTACAGTCTCTACTCTAGTTATACTGTCTCTACTCTAGTTCTACTGTCTCTACTCTAGTTCTGCTGTCTCTATTCTAGTTCTACTGTCTCTACTCTAGTTCTACTGTCTCTACTCTAGTTCTACTGTCTCCACTTCCTGCTAACCTTTTATTACTTCTGTGTGTGTGTGTGTGTATTTGTGTGTGTGTGTGTGTATTTGTGTGTGTGTAGATATCTGTATCTCCTGTGGTAGCCTGAACGTCTCTCTGGAACACCCTCTCTTCATCGGAGCCATGTGTCAGAGCTGCAAGGTAAACAGATCCGCCCTCCTCTGTAAGAGTTTGTATTGTCTATAGAACTGTTCCTGGAGTTTAAAGGTGTGTGGGTGTCTATAGAACTGTTCCTGGAGTTTAAAGGTGTGTGGGTGTCTATAGAACTGTTCCTGGAGTTTAAAGGTGTGTGGGTGTCTATAGAACTGTTCCTGGAGTTTAAAGGTGTGTGGGTGTCTATAGAACTGTTCCTGGAGTTTAAAGATGTGTGGGTGTCTATAGAACTGTTCCTGGAGTTTAAAGGTGTGTGGGTGTCTATAGAACTGTTTTCTGGAGTTTAAAGGTGTGTGGGTGTCTATAGAACTGTTTCCTGGAGTTTAAAGGATGTGTGGGTGTCTATAGAACTGTTTCCTGGAGTTTAAAGGTGTGTGGGTGTCTATAGAACTGTTCCTGGAGTTTAAAGGTGTGTGGGTGTCTATAGAACTGTTTCCTGGAGTTTAAAGGTGTGTGGGTGTCTATAGAACTGTTTCCTGGAGTTTAAAGGATGTGTGGGTGTCTATAGAACTGTTTCCTGGAGTTTAAAGGTGTGTGGGTGTCTATAGAACTGTTCCTGGAGTTTAAAGGTGTGTGGGTGTCTATAGAACTGTTCCTGGAGTTTAAAGGTGTGTGGGTGTGTGTAGAACTGTTCCTGGAGTTTAAAGGTGTGTGGGTGTGTGTAGAACTGTTTTCTGGAGTTTAAAGGTGTGTGGGTGTCTATAGAACTGTTCCTGGAGTTTAAAGGTGTGTGGGTGTCTATAGAACTGTTCCTGGAGTTTAAAGGTGTGTGGGTGTCTATAGAACTGTTCCTGGAGTTTAAAGGTGTGTGGGTGTCTATAGAATTGTTTCCTGGAGTTTAAAGGTGTGTGGGTGTCTATAGAACTGTTTCCTGGAGTTTAAAGGTGTGTGGGTGTCTATAGAACTGTTTCCTGGAGTTTAAAGGTGTGTGGGTGTCTATAGAACTGTTCCTGGAGTTTAAAGGTGTGTGGGTGTGTGTAGAACTGTTTTCTGGAGTGTGCGTACCAATACGATGATGATGGATACCAGTCGTACTGCACTATCTGCTGTGGAGGACGGGAGGTCTTGATGTGTGGAAACAACAACTGCTGCAGGTCAGCACACACACACACGCACACACACACACACACATACGCACACGCACACGCACGCACACACACACACACACACACACACACACACACACACACACACACACACACACACACACACACCACACACACACACACACACACACACACACACACACACACACACACACACACACACACACACACACACACACACACACACACACACACACACACACACACACACACACACACACACACACACACACACACACACACACACACACACACACACTTTACTATTTCTACTATATCTCTTCTAGTTCTACTATATTCTAGTTCTACTATCTCTACTTTAGTTCTACTGTCTCTACCGTAATTATCTGTTCTCTAGTTCTACTGTCTACTGTAGTTATACTACTTCCACTGTAGTTCTTACAGGCTGATTGGTTTGCTATTTGAGCCAGTAAAGGGGGCTTTACTATTCTTAGGTAGCGGAATGACTTCAGCTTCCCTCCAGGGCTGAGGGCACACTTTCTAGTAGGCTTAGATTGAAGATATGGCAAATAAGAGTGGCACTATCGTCCTCTATTATCCTCAGTAATTTTCCATCAAAGTTGTCAGATCCAGGTGGCTTGTCATTGTTGATAGACAACAATAATTATTTCCCCTCTTCCACATTCACTTTTCGTAAATCAAAAGCTCCAAAGCTATTGACACTATCATTCTTTATATCATTTATCTTTGTTTCATAGTATAGTTTCTTCTTTTTATTCAGTTTAGTCACATGATTTCTCAATTTGCAGTACGTTTGCCAATCGGTTGTGCAGACAGATTTATTTGACATTCCTTTTGCCTCATCTCTCTCAATTATACAATGTGTGACCGACCGGCTCGATCCGGTCTTATGTAGCAACATTTGAAATTGTGTTTTTTACATTGGATAAAAATAGAGACTCAGAGCTAGAAAATTGTATGTTATACACTACAGTTGAGGAACAATGGGGAAGTACTACTGCTTTGAAAGATGATAAACTTGTAACCCCACTTTTTAGAAATTGTCCCTTGAATGTTTTGGTACACCTACTGGAGAACTCTTCTTTGTCTACACCTATTATGCCTCTTGGAGGGAACGCAACACCCTGCTACACTCAACTCCCCGTGGAGGTAAAGAGGTATGGGACTGTAGGTGGAGGTAAAGAGGTGTGGGACTGTAGGTGGAGGTAGAGGTATGGGACTGTAGGTGGAGGTATAGAGGTATGGGACTGTAGGTGGAGGTATAGAGGTATGGGACTGTAGGTGGAGGTAAAGAGGTATGGGACTGTAGGTGGAGTGAAAGAGGTATGGGACTGTAGGTGGAGGTATAGAGGTATGTGACTGAAGGTGGAGGTAAAGAGGTATGTGACTGTAGGTGGAGGTAAAGAGGTATGGGACTGCAGGTGGAGGTAAAGAGGTATGTGACTGTAGGTGGAGGTAAAGAGGTATGTGACTATAGGTGGAGGTATAGAGGTATGTGACTGTAGGTGGAGGTAAAGAGGTACGTGACTGTAGGTGGAGGTAAAGAGGTATGGGACTGTAGGTGGAGGTAAAGAGGTATGGGACTGTAGGTGGAGGTAAAGAGGTATGTGACTGTAGGTGGAGGTATAGAGGTATGTGACTGTAGGTGGAGGTAAAGAGGTACGTGACTGTAGGTGGAGGTAAAGAGGTATGGGACTATAGGTGAAGGTAAAGAGGTATGGGACTGTAGGTGGAGGTAAAGAGGTATGTGACTGTAGGTGGAGGTAAAGAGGTATGTGACTGTAGGTGGAGGTAAAGAGGTATGGGACTGTAGGTGGAGGTAAAGAGGTATGGGACTGTAGGTGGAGGTAAAGAGGTATGTGACTGTAGGTGGAGGTAAAGAGGTATGTGACTGTAGGTGGAGGTAAAGAGGTATGGGACTGTAGGTGGAGGTAAAGAGGTAAAGAGGTATGTGACTGTAGGTGGAGGTAAAGAGGTATGGGACTGTAGGTGGAGGTAAAGAGGTAAAGAGGTATGTGACAGTAGGTGGAGGTAAAGAGGTATGGGACTGTAGGTGGAGGTAAAGAGGTATGTGACTGTAGGTGGAGGTAAAGAGGTATGGGACTAGGTGGAGGTAAAGAGGTATGGGACTGTAGGTGGAGGTAAAGAGGTATTTGACTGTAGGTGGAGGTAAAGAGGTATGTGACTGTAGGTGGAGGTAAAGAGGTATGGGACTGTAGGTGCTGGTAAAGAGGTATGGGACTGTAGGTGGAGGTAAAGAGGTATGGGACTGTAGGTGGAGGTAAAGAGGTAAAGAGGTATGTGACTGTAGGTGGAGGTAAAGAGGTATGTGACTGTAGGTGGAGGTAAAGAGGTATGGGACTGTAGGTGGAGGTAAAGAGGTATGGGACTGTAGGTGGAGGTAAAGAGGTATGGGACTGCAGGTGGAGGTAAAGAGGTATGTGACTGTAGGTGGAGGTAAAGAGGTATGTGACTGTAGGTGGAGGTAAAGAGGTATGTGACTGTAGGTGGAGGTAAAGAGGTATGTGACTGTAGGTGGAGGTAAGGAGGTATGGGACTGTAGGTGGAGGTAAAGAGGTATGGGACTGTAGTTGGAGGTAAAGAGGTATGGGACTGTAGGTGGAGGTAAAGAGGTATGTGACTGTAGGTGGAGGTAAAGAGGTATGTGACTGTAGGTGGAGGTAAAGAGGTATGGGACTGTAGGTGGAGGTAAAGAGGTATGTGACTGTAGGTGGAGGTATAGAGGTATGGGACTGTAGGTGGAGGTATAGAGGTATGTGACTTTAGGTGGAGGTATAGAGGTATGTGACTGTAGGTGGAGGTAAAGAGCTATTTGACTGTAGGTGGAGGTATAGAGGTATGGGACTGTAGGTGGAGGTAAAGAGGTATGTGACTGTAGGTGGAGGTAAAGAGGTATGTGACTGTAGGTGGAGGTATAGAGGTATGGGACTGTAGGTGGAGGTAAAGAGTTATGTGACTGTAGGTGGAGGTATAGAGGTATGTGACTGTAGGTGGAGGTAAAGAGGTATGGGACTGTAGGTGGAGGTAAAGAGGTATGTGACTGTAGGTGGAGGTATAGAGGTATGTGACTGTAGGTGGAGGTAAAGAGGTATGTGACTGTAGGTGGAGGTAAAGAGGTATGGGACTGTTGGTGGAGGTAAAGAGGTATGGGACTGCAGGTGGAGGTAAAGAGGTATGTGACTGTAGGTGGAGGTAAAGAGGTATGGGACTGTAGGTGGAGGTAGAGGGTGGGACTGTAGGTGGAGGTAAAGAGGTATGTGACTGTAGGTGGAGGTAGAGGTATGGGACTGTAGGTGGAGGTAAAGAGGTATGTGACTGTAGGTGGAGGTAAAGAGGTATGGGACTGTAGGTGGAGGTAAAGAGGTAAAGAGGTATGTGACTGTAGGTGGAGGTAAAGAGGTATGGGACTGTAGGTGGAGGTAAAGAGGTATGGGACTGTAGGTGGAGGTAAAGAGGTATGTGACTGTAGGTGGAGGTATAGAGGTATGTGACTGTAGGTGGAGGTAAAGAGGTACGTGACTGTAGGTGGAGGTAAAGAGGTATGGGACTATAGGTGGAGGTAAAGAGGTATGGGACTGTAGGTGGAGGTAAAGAGGTATGTGACTGTAGGTGGAGGTAAAGAGGTATGTGACTGTAGGTGGAGGTAAAGAGGTATGGGACTGTAGGTGGAGGTAAAGAGGTATGGGACTGTAGGTGGAGGTAAAGAGGTATGTGACTGTAGGTGGAGGTAAAGAGGTATGGGACTGTAGGTGGAGGTAAAGAGGTATGTGACTGTAGGTGGAGGTAAAGAGGTATGGGACTGTAGGTGGAGGTAAAGAGGTATGTGATTGTAGGTGGAGGTAAAGAGGTATGTGGCTGTAGGTGGAGGTAAAGAGGTATGGGACTGTAGGTGGAGGTAAAGAGGTATGTGACTGTAGGTGGAGGTAAAGAGGTATGTGACTGTAGGTGGAGGTAAAGAGGTATGGGACTGTAGGTGGAGGTAAAGAGGTAAAGAGGTATGTGACTGTAGGTGGAGGTAAAGAGGTATGGGACTGTAGGTGGAGGTAAAGAGGTAAAGAGGTATGTGACAGTAGGTGGAGGTAAAGAGGTATGGGACTGTAGGTGGAGGTAAAGAGGTATGTGACTGTAGGTGGAGGTAAAGAGGTATGGGACTGTAGGTGGAGGTAAAGAGGTATGGGACTGTAGGTGGAGGTAAAGAGGTATTTGACTGTAGGTGGAGGTAAAGAGGTATGTGACTGTAGGTGGAGGTAAAGAGGTATGGGACTGTAGGTGGAGGTAAAGAGGTATGGGACTGTAGGTGGAGGTAAAGAGGTAAAGAGGTATGTGACTGTATGTGGAGGTAAAGAGGTATGTGACTGTAGGTGGAGGTAAAGAGGTATGTGACTGTAGGTGGAGGTAAAGAGGTACGTGACTGTAGGTGGAGGTAAAGAGGTATGGGACTGTAGGTGGAGGTAAAGAGGTATGGGACTGTAGGTGGAGGTAAAGAGGTATGTGACTGTAGGTGGAGGTATAGAGGTATGTGACTGTAGGTGGAGGTAAAGAGGTATGGGACTGTAGGTGGAGGTAAAGAGGTATTTGACTGTAGGTGGAGGTAAAGAGGTATGTGACTGTAGGTGGAGGTAAAGAGGTATGGGACTGTAGGTGGAGGTAAAGAGGTATGGGACTGTAGGTGGAGGTAAAGAGGTATGTGACTGTATGTGGAGGTAAAGAGGTATGTGACTGTAGGTGGAGGTAAAGAGGTATGTGACTGTAGGTGGAGGTAAAGAGGTAGGTGACTGTAGGTGGAGGTAAAGAGGTATGGGACTGTAGGTGGAGGTAAAGAGGTATGGGACTGTAGGTGGAGGTAAAGAGGTATGTGACTGTAGGTGGAGGTATAGAGGTATGTGACTGTAGGTGGAGGTAAAGAGGTATGGGACTGTTGGTGGAGGTAAAGAGGTATGGGACTGCAGGTGGAGGTAAAGAGGTATGTGACTGTAGGTGGAGGTGGAGGTAAAGAGGTATGGGACTGTAGGTGGAGGTAGAGGTATGGGACTGTAGGTGGAGGTAAAGAGGTATGTGACTGTAGGTGGAGGTAGAGGTATGGGACTGTAGGTGGAGGTAAAGAGGTATGTGACTGTAGGTGGAGGTAAAGAGGTATGGGACTGTAGGTGGAGGTAAAGAGGTAAAGAGGTATGTGACTGTAGGTGGAGGTAAAGAGGTATGGGACTGTAGGTGGAGGTAAAGAGGTATGGGACTGTAGGTGGAGGTAAAGAGGTATGTGACTGTAGGTGGAGGTATAGAGGTATGTGACTGTAGGTGGAGGTAAAGAGGTACATGACTGTAGGTGGAGGTAAAGAGGTATGGGACTATAGGTGGAGGTAAAGAGGTATGGGACTGTAGGTGGAGGTAAAGAGGTATGTGACTGTAGGTGGAGGTAAAGAGGTATGTGACTGTAGGTGGAGGTAAAGAGGTATGGGACTGTAGGTGGAGGTAAAGAGGTATGGGACTGTAGGTGGAGGTAAAGAGGTATGTGACTGTAGGTGGAGGTAAAGAGGTATGGGACTGTAGGTGGAGGTAAAGAGGTATGTGACTGTAGGTGGAGGTAAAGAGGTATGGGACTGTAGGTGGAGGTAAAGAGGTATGTGATTGTAGGTGGAGGTAAAGAGGTATGTGACTGTAGGTGGAGGTAAAGAGGTATGGGACTGTAGGTGGAGGTAAAGAGGTATGTGACTGTAGGTGGAGGTAAAGAGGTATGTGACTGTAGGTGGAGGTAAAGAGGTATGGGACTGTAGGTGGAGGTAAAGAGGTATGTGACTGTAGGTGGAGGTAAAGAGGTATGTGACTGTAGGTGGAGGTAAAGAGGTATGTGACTGTAGGTGGAGGTAAAGAGGTATGGGACTGTAGGTGGAGGTAAAGAGGTAAAGAGGTATGTGACAGTAGGTGGAGGTAAAGAGGTATGGGACTGTAGGTGGAGGTAAAGAGGTATGTGACTGTAGGTGGAGGTAAAGAGGTATGGGACTGTAGGTCGAGGTAAAGAGGTATGGGACTTTAGGTGGAGGTAAAGAGGTATTTGACTGTAGGTGGAGGTAAAGAGGTATGTGACTGTAGGTGGAGGTAAAGAGGTATGGGACTGTAGGTGGAGGTAAAGAGGTATGTGACTGTAGGTGGAGGTAAAGAGGTAAAGAGGTATGTGACTGTATGTGGAGGTAAAGAGGTATGTGACTGTAGGTGGAGGTATAGAGGTATGTGACTGTAGGTGGAGGTAAAGAGGTATGTGACTGTAGGTGGAGGTAAAGAGGTATGGGACTGTAGGTGGAGGTAAAGAGGTATGGGACTATAGGTGGAGGTAAAGAGGTATGGGACTGTAGGTGGAGGTAAAGAGGTATGTGACTGTAGGTGGAGGTAAAGAGGTATGTGACTGTAGGTGGAGGTAAAGAGGTATGGGACTGTAGGTGGAGGTAAAGAGGTATGGGACTGTAGGTGGAGGTAAAGAGGTATGTGACTGTAGGTGGAGGTAAAGAGGTATGGGACTGTAGGTGGAGGTAAAGAGGTATGTGACTGTAGGTGGAGGTAAAGAGGTATGGGACTGTAGGTGGAGGTAAAGAGGTATGTGATTGTAGGTGGAGGTAAAGAGGTATGTGACTGTAGGTGGAGGTAAAGAGGTATGGAACTGTAGGTGGAGGTAAAGAGGTATGTGACTGTAGGTGGAGGTAAAGAGGTATGTGACTGTAGGTGGAGGTAAAGAGGTATGGGACTGTAGGTGGAGGTAAAGAGGTAAAGAGGTATGGGACTGTAGGTGGAGGTAAAGAGGTAAAGAGGTATGTGACAGTAGGTGGAGGTAAAGAGGTATGGGACTGTAGGTGGAGGTAAAGAGGTATGTGACTGTAGGTGGAGGTAAAGAGGTATGGGACTGTAGGTGGAGGTAAAGAGGTATGGGACTGTAGGTGGAGGTAAAGAGGTATTTGACTGTAGGTGGAGGTAAAGAGGTATGTGACTGTAGGTGGAGGTAAAGAGGTATGTGACTGTAGGTGCTGGTAAAGAGGTATGGGACTGTAGGTGGAGGTAAAGAGGTATGGGACTGTAGGTGGAGGTAAAGAGGTAAAGATGTATGTGACTGTAGGTGGAGGTAAAGAGGTATGGGACTGTAGGTGGAGGTAAAGAGGTATGGGACTGTAGGTGGAGGTAAAGAGGTATGGGACTGCAGGTGGAGGTAAAGAGGTATGTGACTGTAGGTGGAGGTAAAGAGGTATGTGACTGTAGGTGGAGGTAAAGAGGTATGTGACTGTAGGTGGAGGTAAAGAGGTATGTGACTGTAGGTGGAGGTAAGGAGGTATGGGACTGTAGGTGGAGGTAAAGAGGTATGGGACTGTAGTTGGAGGTAAAGAGGTATGGGACTGTAGGTGGAGGTAAAGAGGTATGTGACTGTAGGTGGAGGTATAGAGGTATGGGACTGTAGGTGGAGGTATAGAGGTATGTGACTGTAGGTGGAGGTATAGAGGTATGTGACTGTAGGTGGAGGTAAAGAGGTATTTGACTGTAGGTGGAGGTATAGAGGTATGGGACTGTAGGTGGAGGTAAAGAGGTATGTGACTGTAGGTGGAGGTAAATAGGTATGTGACTGTAGGTGGAGGTATAGAGGTATGGGACTGTAGGTGGAGGTAAAGAGTTATGTGACTGTAGGTGGAGGTAAAGAGGTATGGGACTGTAGGTGGAGGTAAAGAGGTATGGGACTGTAGGTGGAGGTAAAGAGGTATGTGACTGTAGGTGGAGGTAAAGAGGTATGGGACTGTAGGTGGAGGTAAATAGGTATGTGACTGTAGGTGGAGGTGTAGAGGTATGGGACTGTAGGTGGAGGTAAAGAGGTATGGGACTGTAGGTGGAGGTAAAGAGGTATGTGACTGTAGGTGGAGGTAAAGAGGTATGGGACTGTAGGTGGAGGTAAAGAGGTATGGGACTGTAGGTGGAGGTAAAGAGGTATGGGACTGTAGGTGGAGGTAAAGAGGTATGTGACTGTAGGTGGAGGTAAAGAGGTATGTGACTGTAGGTGGAGGTAAAGAGGTATGGGACTGTAGGTGGAGGTAAAGAGGTATGGGACTGTAGGTGGAGGTAAAGAGGTATGTGACTGTAGGTGGAGGTAAAGAGGTATGTGACTGTAGGTGGAGGTATAGAGGTATGTGACTGTAGGTGGAGGTAAAGAGGTATGGGACTGTAGGTGGAGGTAAAGAGGTATGGGACTGTAGGTGGAGGTAAAGAGGTATGTGACTGTAGGTGGAGGTATAGAGGTATGTGACTGTAGGTGGAGGTATAGAGGTATGTGACTGTAGGTGGAGGTAAAGAGGTATGGGACTGTAGGTGGAGGTATAGAGGTATGTGACTGTAGGTGGAGGTATAGAGGTATGTGACTGTAGGTGGAGGTAAAGAGGTATGGGACTGTAGGTGGAGGTAAAGAGGTATGTGACTGTAGGTGCAGGTAAGGATGACAGAGACAGAGAATATTACCGTTTAAAGGGAATTTATTTTCTTCACACGGTAAATATGGGGAAAAGGGGCTGGATGGAACCAAAGCAAAGAAAGTTAAAGTTAAAGAGCTCCCTCTCCTACCTTACCTGCCTACCAACTACTTATCTATTCTTAACACCACCTGGTGCGCTAATCAAAATACAGGGGCTTGTCCGCCTATAGACAGAGTACGTACTACGGCTATATGTATGCCTGCAGGCCTCTTGCCAAAACACAGGTGCCTTCCCCTTCCCCCCTGGGAACAAAAACATAATAATTACTCACATAAAGTGAACAATTTCAATAATCACAAACACGGTCCTTTTGGCATCAACATACCTCAGCAGGACCGGCTACAAAATACTGTCGACAGAACTGTCTCTGCACAACAACCAACACAGGACATCCAAGAAACTCTCTCCTCCTAACAAAGGAACACTGGCTCTTATCCAGCTGCAGAAGGAGTCATTAATTGCAGACGGCTGTATCCCCTAACGAGAGGGCGGGATCAGAGCTCCAATCTGCAATGGGGCCGACCAATCAGCTGCTTGGGGGAATCCAGGAAGCCATTTCCTGAAATACACACATACAGTACATACAACCCCACAACAACACAGAAACTGGGGAACGTAACACGCCCACCCCAAAACATGCAAACTTCCACTTCCAATAAAACAACGTGCATCCCCAGTTACTAAACCTGTGATTGGGCGTCGTCGATCACGTTCGTCGATCACGTTCGCCGGACATAGTGAATCTGTATATTGTATCCTTGTACAATCAGAGCCCACCGCATAAGGTGGCGATTCTTATTGTACATCTGCTTTAGAAACACTAAAGTATTATGGTCCGTGAAGACCAGTACAGGCAAGGCACTGGAGCCCACATATACCTCAAAGAACTGTAAGGCAATAAAGCGTCTCTTGTTCACTGGTGGTGTACCTTGACTGACACGAGTTGAACTTACGGGAGAAGAAACTGACGGGCCGATCCACTCCCTCTTCATCTTCCTGTAAGAGAACCGCACCCACCCCCACTATACTAGCGTCAACCTCCAACTTAAAGGGTTTGTCAAAGTTGGGGGCGGCAAGCACTGGGGCACTACAAAGTAGCGCTTTGGCGGACTCAAAAGCATAGTTACATTCCTGGGACCACTTAAATAGTACTTTGGGACTAAGCAGAGATGTAAGTGGAGCTACTACTATGAAATATTCTTACAGAACGTACGATACTACCCAGGAATCTGTGCAATTGGCGGTGAGTCGTTGGAGCAGGAAAAGCAACAATTGCTTCCACTTTGCCAGTAACTGGGCGCACTTGACCTCATCCCACCTGCTTCCCTAAGTAAGTCACAGTAGCCTTCCCAAACTCACACTTGACCTCATCCCACCTGCTTCCCTAAGTAAGTCACAGTAGCCTTCCCAAACTCACACCTGGCCTCATCCCACCTGCTTCCCTAAGTAAGTCACAGTAGCCTTCCCAAACTCACACTTGGTCAAATGGAGGGTTAAAGAAGCATTCTCCAACCGCTGAAACACACGTTTCAAAGTGGAGAGATGATCAGACCAAGTAGACGAACGTATCACCACATCATCAAGGTAAGAACTACGCGAACACAACGTTAACTAGGTGCTGAAAAGTAGCAGGTGCATTACACATGCCAAAGGGCATCACAGTGTATTGTACAAAGTTATCAGGCGTAACAAAAGCCGAGATGTCCGAAGCTCGAGAGGTCAGAGGCACCTGCCAATAACCTTTTAACAAATCTAACTTAGTAACGTAAGCAGCAGAGCCAATTCTATCAATGCAGTCATCTAAGCGAGGTAGAGGAAAATAATCAGACTTTGTAACGGCATTTACGCGACGATGTCCGTACATAAGCTGGACGTACCGTCAGGTTTAGGAACAAGAATACACGGTGTCGTGTCTTTGGCATCATTAAACTGAAGATGAATCTTTATCAAAAATTCTCTGTAATTATTATTACGTGATTAAACTACTTAATCATGTAACTGTAATTAACTAGGAAGTCGGGGCACCAAGGAAAATATTCAGATTACAAAGTTATAATTTTCCTAATATAACTTTCAGATATTTTAATATCTGATTACTTAGTCTTCTGATTAATGAATTATTCTTTACCTCACGTTAGTCTCATTCCAAACGTCGTAGATTGTTGGTTATCTGCACGAACCCAGTCTTCACTATGAGTCATCCATACATCAATTGTCTTAAAATCATTTATTTACTAACTAAGTAATTCACAGAAATGCATAACACAAACAAACAAAATCGATGGTTACAAAGAAATGATAGAGGAATGTGCCCTAGTGGGCTAAACCGGCATGGCGGCTTGTTAGACAAAAGGGGAGTGGGGGTCAGCTGAGAAGACACTACAGAGTTGATAATTATAACAATTGAAATGCTAATCCTATGCACATGAACGCTCACTCATTCGGGAATAATTGCAATCAATATATATATTTACACTCAGTGTGTCGTCAGGATCTGTGTTGAAAAGTTTGTTTCTGTTGGAGAGTTTGTCCGCTCTCTCTCTGTCGTGGTTTGGATAGTTCAGAGTGACATTCATTCATGTCGTTATAGAATAGATGTCGGTTGTCGGTCTTTGTGTTCAATGATACCGAATTCCTGGCTGCAGACTAGTAATTAATATCAAAGACTTGTTCTTATTCTGTCGGTATCGATAGTCTAAGAGTTTAACCACGTGGGATGGTTAAAATATTCAGCAATCTACTTAAACCTTATTTCCCTCTGTGATAGAGGGACTGGTCTCGTCTCAACCCTTAGCCCTCTCGTTATTGAGGTAAGCTTGGCCTCCTGATAGAAAACCCAGGTGGGGGTTTTATCCGGAACATAGAGAACATAGAAAAAGGGCGTGCCAATGACCTAGTGAAACTTTTTAGGGAATTGGAGTTTCCTTCATTAAACAGTCCAAAATCACATTACACAATTTCACAAACAGTATCATCCTCACTCATTCATCTTATACAACAATTAGATGTAAGCCTCATAACTGAGGCTATTGTATAAACAGTGTTATGGTAATGTGAGTTTCACAAAATTGTCCCAAACGGACCAGTTCGTAGCTGGATTCTTCACCGATCTTTTGTACCTTCTCCAGAACATAAATGTTGTTCGGACCTCAAGTTCTGTGTTGTGTAAGAAATTCCTTTGTTCTCTCTATGAAACTCACTCTCTCTCTATACTGTCTGGCCATGAGGCAGGATCTTCCCTAGGAATTTACGACCTCTCTGACCACAGCAGCCTGGGTGTGGGAGACAGAGGTAGGGGGATGGTGCAGAGGGAGGGGGAAATAGTGCTCGCTGTACCCAAAGAGGGCAACGTCATGACAACGGGGAACTCCAGGAGCTGTTACTGGGTTTTGCCATGTCATTCTGTAATAAATAAGCTACCTCACTTTTCATTACCTCCCTTTTCTTAGCATTAATCCTATGCTGACGTATAGGAGCAGCGTTGCCCACATCCACGTCATATTCCAAGAAGGACGTGAGACTTGGAACGTCCTGAAACACACTGAGAAAACTATTTATCAATAGGATAAGATCATTAGTTGGCTAGTTATCCAAATGTTCCATTTGAGAGGGTAACTTTTTCAGCATCCGAATTACAGAAGCGTTCACACTGCTGTAACGTATGGCGTAACTCCAACCCGTCCTCCTTATCCTCCTCTAGGTCCCAGCCAGGCTTTAGCAACACCGCAGCCACACTGGAGACCGGCTTACCTGAAGAGCTGTCTAGAGAATCACGCACATAATATGCTTTCAGCATGTTAACATGACACACACGGGAAGAACGCCTACGATCTGGGTCTTTATCACATAATAATTTTCCACAAGATATGGCCCAGAAAAACGTGCCGACAGAGATGAGCCAGGGATTGGCAACAAAACTAAAATTGAATCCCCTGGTGCAAAAGAACGGCCAACAGCCTCTTTGTCATAATGTAATTTAATGCGTTTTTGAGACGAGGAGAGAGACCGTCTCCTCTCCTGAAGCCTCCCCGCTTGTCATCTTTCAACAAGAAAATTTGTTTTCTCATTAAACCCTCCTTGACTAGCACCAAAAGCTCAGCCTTTAGGGCTTTCTCAGGGACGAAGAGTCCATAATGCTCAGCTATGGCGCAAATGTCTACTTTACGCAACCCCTCCAAACGATCAACAGAGGACGCTTCAATAAACTGGGAGACGGCTGAGGCAGCCATTTTGTACACTGCAGCCTACTGAACACACAAACTAAACAAGTCATCCAAACTCACAACCTACCATCACACCTCAATCACCAAACACAGAGAGCTCAGAGCAGCAGGGTCCGGTGGGTTTAATGATCCCGAATGAGCCCCCATTATGTTACGCACGCCTCTTGGAGGAGGGAACGTAACAACACCCGTTCAGCATCGTTCACACCCTCTTAAGCTTTAGCCCCACCCAGCTCTTTAAGGATTGACATGTGAGTACTAAACAACCAAAGATTTCAAGTCTAAAGTCTGGTTTATACTTATACCGGGTGTCACGTCTACTCCCGCTCCTCTCCTCCAGTGTTCGACGTCGCTGGTCTGCTAACCACCGGTCCTGGGATCCATCATTACGCACACCCGGGATCCATCATTACGCACACCTGGGATCCATCATTACGCACAACTGGGATCCATCATTACGCACACCTGCATGTCATCATCAGACACACCTGGACTCCATTACCTCACTTATTACCTCCCATATATCTGGCACCCCCTTACAGTGCCTTGCATTACAACTGGTAATTTGAATTGATTTTTATTTGGATTTCATGTAACTGACATACACAAAATAGTCCAAATTGGTGAAGTGAAATTAAAAAAAAAACTTGTAAAAAAAATAAATGTGTAACAGTAAACTGGTGCGTGCATATGTATTCACCCCCTTTGCTATGAATCCCCTAAATAAGATCTGGTGCAACCAATTACCTTCAGAAATCACATAATTTGTTAGATTGCACACAGGTGGACTTTATTTAAATGTCAGATGATCTGTCACATGATCTCAGTATATATACACATGTTCTGAAAGGCCCTGCAACACCACTAAGCAAGGGGCACCACCAAGCCAGCAGCACCATGAAGACCAAGGAGCTCTCCAAACAGGTCAGGGACAAAGTTGTGGAGAAGTACAGATCAGGGTTGGGTTATAAAAAAATATCAGGAACTTTAAACATCCCACGGAGCACTATTAAATCCATTATTCAAAAATGGAAAGAATATTGCACCACAACAAACCTGCCAAGAGAGGGCCACCCACCAAAACTCACGGACCAGGCAAGGAGGGCATTAATCAGAGAGGCAACAAAGAGACCAAAGATAACCCTGAAGAAGCTGCAAAGCTCCACAGCGGAGTTTGGAGTATCTGTCCATAGGACCACTTTAAGCCGTACACTCCACAGAGCTGGGCTTTACGGAAGAGTGGCCAGAAGAAAGCCATTGTTTAAAGAAAAAAATAAGCAAACATGTTTGGTGTTTTCCAAAAGGCATGTGGGAGACTCCCCAAACATATGGAAGAAGGTACTCTGGTCAGATGAAACAAAAATTTAGCTTTAAACGATATGTCTGGCGCAAACCCAACACCTCTCATCACCTCGAGAACACCATCCCCATAGTGATGTTTTTCCCCGGCAGCGACTGGGAAACTGGTCAGAATTTAAGGAATGATGGATGGCGCTAAATACAGGGAAATTCTTGAGGGAAACCTGTTTCAATATTCCAGAGATTTGAGACTGGGACGGAGGTTCACCTTCCAGCAGGACAATGACCCTAAGCATACTGCTAAAGCAACACTCGAGTGGTTTAAGGGGAAACATTTAAATGTATTGGAATGGCCTAGTCAAAGCCCAGACCTCAATCCAATTGAGAATCTGTGGTATGACTTAAAGATTGCTGTACACCAGCGGGAAACCCATCCAACTTGAAGGAGCTGGAGCAGTTTTGCCTTGAAGAATGGGCAAAAATCCCAGTGGCTAGATGTGCCAAGCTTATAGAGACATACCCCCAAGAGACTTGCATACCCCACGAGACTTAGCTTTAATTGCTGCAAAAGGTGGCTCTACAAAGTATTGACTTTTGTGGGGTGAATAGTTATGCACGCTCAAGTTTTCAGTTTTTTTGTCTTATTTCTTGCTTGATTCACAATAAAAAATATTGTAGTAATGTTGTGTAAATCAAATGATACAAACCCCCCAAAATCCATTTTAATTCCAGGTTGTAAGGCAACAAAATATGAAAAATGCCAAGGGGGGTGAATACTTTCGCAAGCTGCCGTAGGTTCTTTCCCCAGTCAGTATTGTTTATGTGTTTCATGTCTATTCGCTACTCGTGTTTGTTATATTGTTCCCTGTTACGTTTATTATTAAACTCACCACCTGCGCTTGGTTTCCGGACTCCCAGCATATACATTACAGAATACTGACTCCAACAATGGAAGTAGCAGGAAAACAGAATATCTCCCAGATGGTCGACGAGCAGGGATACCTCCTACGGCAACAACATGACCAGCTGGCACAACTGGGGACGGCTATGGAAGAGGTTCTTCACAGTGTGCAACGTGTCGAACATGTCCGGGAGGCATTGCCTTCAACTAGTGGAGGATACTCTACAACCAGTCGACCCAGTGAGCCAGCACAACAGCCCATTCAGCAACCCGCTCAGGTCAGCGATGACCATTTGTCCCTCCCGGATAAATATGACGGTTCCTCATCTAAATGCTGTGGCTTCCTACTTCACCCTCTACTTTACACACCAGATGGGTGTTCAAGGTTATAATGGGTGTGTTTGTAAACTCAATCTGGAGCGCAAACTCAGAGCTTTGTCAGATCGTCCGTTCATAAATTCTGAGAGTTTCGCTCTCGGAGCGTTCAGAGCGCACACTGGACGTTCTGACCTCACAACAGCAGTCAAGCACCCAAGCTAACTGGCTAGCATTGGCTAGCTTGTCAGCTATTTCCACACACAAATGAGGGAACAGCTCACTGTGACCATTTTACTCACACTAGCAGAGCTGGTTAGACTGTTTTTATGTTATCCAGAGTGTTGGTGACGGTAACTGTACTGCTGGCAACAACTTAATTACGCATTTTTAACCAGCGTTTCTTTATTTACGCTTTTTTTTGCCAACCGGCCATATTCGAGGGGTGTTGAGCGTTCGTAAATGTGTCAGTTATTCTGTGCTCTAGCACCCTCCGACGAGTGCTCTGAAACCGGAGTAGTGACATCATGCTCTGAAACCGGAGTAGTGACATCATGCTCTGAAACCGGAGTAGTGACATCATGCTCTGAAACCGGAGTAGTGACATCATGCTCTGAAACCGGAGTAGTGACATCATGCTCTGAAACCGGAGTAGTGACATCATGCTCTGAAACCGGAGTAGTGACATCATGCTCTGAAACCGGAGTAGTGACATCATGCTCTGAAACCGGAGTAGTGACATCATGCTCTGAAACCGGAGTAGTGACATCATGCTCTGAAACCGGAGTAGTGACATCATGAACAACCTATGGAAACGGTTACTTGCATAGTGGAGTATTTGTTTAGACATGTAGCTAGTTAGCTAGCTAAACAATGAACCATAATCCCAACTCATAACGTTACTACCCTGCGTGAATCTGCAGGTAGCTAACCAAAAATGTTCAATATTAGCTAGCTAGCTAACATTAGGCTAGAACTAGCAATGCAAATGGCTCTGAGATACGAATAATATTACTACACTGATCATACACATAACGTTAGCTAGCGAGCCAGCCAGTTTACGTTAACCTAGCTAGCTAACGCTTTCTGACTAAATTAGAAAGATGTAACATCTGGAAATGTAGCTAGCTAGACTATCTTACCTTTATACATGGATGGAGGCTTCTCCCTCTCTGCCATGGAGGCCATGGTTGCTTTAGATTGAAGATGTAAACCGATATAAACTGTTTCATACAACAGCCTTCTGTGTGATCTCTTTTCGACACCGTCTGCATATTTGCAATCAAACGCCAGAATTTTCTCCATATCCTTAGCTTTCATACTCTAATTCCACTGATTTCAAAACTCGGTCTTCCAGAAAGTGGAGAGCAACACCTTATGCAGTTCTACTAAGTGATGTCTTTCAAACAATTAGAAAGGATTACCTGGACATACTGACCAGCTCATATTATAGACAGGATTACCTACACATACTGACCAGCTCATATTATAGACAGGATTACCTAGACACACTGAGCAGCTCATATTATAGACAGGATTACCTAGACACACTGACCAGCTCATATTATAGACAGGATTACCTAGACACACTGACCAGCTCATATTATAGACAGAATTACCTAGACACACTGACCAGCTCATATTATAGACAGGATTACCTGGACACACTGACCAGCTCATATTATAGACAGGATTACCTGGACACACTGACCAGCTCATATTATAGACAGGATTACCTAGACATACTGACCAGCTCATATTATAGACAGGATTACCTGGACACACTGACCAGCTCATATTATAGACAGGATTACCTGGACACACTGACCAGCTCATATTATAGACAGGATTACCTACACACACTGACCAGCTCATATTATAGACAGGATTACCTGGACATACTGACCAGCTCATATTATAGACAGGATTACCTAGACATACTGACCAGCTCATATTATAGACAGGATTACCTGGACACACTGACCAGCTCATATTATAGACAGGATTACCTGGACACACTGACCAGCTCATATTATAGACAGGATTACCTGGACACACTGACCAGCTCATATTATAGACAGGATTACCTAGACATACTGACCAGCTCATATTATAGACAGGATTACCTGGACACACTGACCAGCTCATATTATAGACAGGATTACCTGGACACACTGACCAGCTCATATTATAGACAGGATTACCTACACACACTGACCAGCTCATATTATAGACAGGATTACCTGGACATACTGACCAGCTCATATTATAGACAGGATTACCTGGACACACTGACCAGCTCATATTATAGACAGGATTACCTACACACACTGACCAGCTCATATTATAGACAGGATTACCTACACACACTGACCAGCTCATATTATAGACAGGATTACCTACACACACTGACCAGCTCATATTATAGACAGGATTACCTGGACACACTGACCAGCTCATATTATAGACAGGATTACCTGGACACACTGACCAGCTCATATTATGGACAGGATTACCTACACACACTGACCAGCTCATATTATAGACAGGATTACCTGGACATACTGACCAGCTCATGTTATAGACAGGATTACCTGGACATACTGACCAGCTCATATTATAGACAGGATTACCTGGACACACTGACCAGCTCATATTATAGACAGGAACATTCTATATGGCAGACCAATCCCAACTCATCTATCGGCATGTGCAGCGCATCCATTATCTCAGCCAATCATGGCTAGCGGAATGGTTCCTGGCTTTTTCTGTGGCTCAACCAACTAGGCTTGTAGTTTAACAATTTGATTTGTATTTACAGATGGCATAGAAGTTTGTTATTAAGGCACATGAATGTTCACATGTCCCAGAATGCATTTCTGCCAAAAAACACATTTAGATTTTTTTTTAAAGAAAGTTTACGTTCAAATGTCTCTCCTGTGACATAGTGATGCACTACATCCACCTAGTTTCCTGATTTTTTTTATTTAACAGTTTTTACAGTCATTTTCATAATGATTATTAGTAACTGGAATAACAAATATTATTTACATCAACAACATATGAATCACTACAAAACGTATTGTATGTCCTCTTATACACTATATTAGACCCAGCCTGACCTCTTATACACTATATTAGACCCAGTCTGACCTCTTATACACTATATTAGACCCAGTCTGACCTCTTATACACTATATTAGACCCAGTCTGACCTCTTATACACTATATTAGGCCCAGCCTGACCTCTTATACACTATATTAGACCCAGTCTGACCTCTTATACACTATATTAGGCCCAGCCTGTCCTCTTATACACTATATTAGACCCAGTCTGACCTCTTATACACTATATTAGGCCCAGCCTGTCCTCTTATACACTATATTAGGCCCAGCCTGACCTCTTATACACTATATTAGACCCAGTCTGACCTCTTATACACTATATTAGGCCCAGCCTGACCTCTTATACACTATATTAGGCCCAGCCTGACCTCTTATACACTATATTAGGCCCAGCCTGACCTCTTATACACTATATTAGGCCCAGCCTGACCTCTTATACACTATATTAGGCCCAGCCTGACCTCTTATACACTATATTAGGCCCAGCCTGTCCTCTTATACACTATATTAGGCCCAGCCTGACCTCTTATACACTATATTAGACCCAGTCTGACCTCTTATACACTATATTAGGCCCAGCCTGACCTCTTATACACTATATTAGGCCCAGCCTGACCTCTTATACACTATATTAGGCCCAGCCTGACCTCTTATACACTATATTAGGCCCAGCCTGACCTCTTATACACTATATTAGGCCCAGCCTGACCTCTTATACACTATATTAGGCCCAGCCTGACCTCTTATACACTATATTAGGCCCAGCCTGTCCTCTTATACACTATATTAGGCCCAGCCTGACCTCTTATACACTATATTAGACCCAGTCTGACCTCTTATACACTATATTAGGCCCAGCCTGGCCTCTTATACACTATATTAGGCCCAGCCTGACCTCTTATACACTATATTAGGCCCAGCCTGACCTCTTATACACTATATTAGGCCCAGCCTGACCTCTTATACACTATATTAGACCCAGTCTGACCTCTTATACACTATATTAGGCCCAGCCTGTCCTCTTATACACTATATTAGACCCAGTCTGACCTCTTATACACTATATTAGACCCAGTCTGACCTCTTATACACTATATTAGGCCCAGCCTGACCTCTTATACACTATATTAGGCCCAGCCTGACCTCTTATACACTATATTAGGCCCAGCCTGACCTCTTATACACTATATTAGGCCCAGCCTGACCTCTTATACACTATATTAGGCCCAGCCTGACCTCTTATACACTATATTAGGCCCAGCCTGTCCTCTTATACACTATATTAGGCCCAGCCTGACCTCTTATACACTATATTAGGCCCAGCCTGACCTCTTATACACTATATTAGACCCAGTCTGACCTCTTATACACTATATTAGGCCCAGCCTGACCTCTTATACACTATATTAGGCCCAGCCTGACCTCTTATACACTATATTAGGCCCAGCCTGACCTCTTATACACTATATTAGACCCAGCCTGACCTCTTATACACTATATTAGGCCCAGCCTGTCCTCTTATACACTATATTAGACCCAGCCTGACCTCTTATACACTATATTAGGCCCAGCCTGACCTCTTATACACTATATTAGGCCCAGCCTGTCCTCTTATACACTATATTAGGCCCAGCCTGACCTCTTATACACTATATTAGGCCCAGCCTGACCTCTTATACACTATATTAGACCTAGCCTGTCCTCTTATACACTATATTAGGCCCAGCCTGACCTCTTATACACTATATTAGGCCCAGCCTGTCCTCTTATACACTATATTAGGCCCAGCCTGACCTCTTATACACTATATTAGGCCCAGCCTGTCCTCTTATACACTATATTAGGCCCAGCCTGACCTCTTATACACTATATTAGGCCCAGCCTGACCTCTTATACACTATATTAGACCCAGCCTGACCTCTTATACACTATATTAGGCCCAGCCTGTCCTCTTATACACTATATTAGACCCAGCCTGACCTCTTATACACTATATTAGGCCCAGCCTGACCTCTTATACACTATATTAGGCCCAGCATGTCCTCTTATACACTATATTAGGCCCAGCCTGTCCTCTTATACACTATATTAGGCCCAGCCTGACCTCTTATACACTATATTAGGCCCAGCCTGTCCTCTTATACACTATATTAGGCCCAGCCTGACCTCTTATACACTATATTAGGCCCAGCCTGTCCTCTTATACACTATATTAGGCCCAGCCTGACCTCTTATACACTATATTAGGCCCAGCCTGACCTCTTATACACTATATTAGACCCAGCCTGACCTCTTATACACTATATTAGGCCCAGCCTGACCTCTTATACACTATATTAGGCCCAGCCTGTCCTCTTATACACTATATTAGGCCCAGCCTGTCCTCTTATACACTATATTAGGCCCAGCCTTTGGAACTTTGGTTTTCCTAGATATGGCTACTACATTGTGATCAATACATCCTATGGATTTGGATACTGCTTTAAAGCAAATTTGTGCAGCATTAGTAAAGATGTGATCAATAAATGTTGATGATTTAATTCCTGTGCTGTTTGTAAATACCCTGGTAGGTTTTTTATTTTTATTTTTTAATTTTATTTTATTTTTTCTTATTTTTTATTTTTTCTGGGGGGTGGATCAGCTTAATATTGCGGAAAGAATGTTGTTTCCAATGTAATTGTCTGCATCATTTCCAATCCCCCATATTTTTTTGGGTAAATATATATATCCATTCACGTATGCATACATATACACATATATACATACACATACCTACATAGACATACATACTTTTTTTTAAAGAGTATACCTTTATTATTATTCACTGCAAACCCTACCACCAATCCCCCAATTGGAGTAAACTGATAAACATTTCTGTTTTTACCTTCAATTTATACATCTTATACACATTTACAGACACAGTCTACTTTATAATAGTTCTCTCTTGTTTGTTCTTAGTCCTTCCTCTATTTCTGTTGTCCATCCAGTTTGATTTCCACTTGTAACTGTGCTATTTCACAATAGCTCCGCACCTACACACATTTCACAGATCCCGTATGCCCTACATTGTTTATCTTGTTATTAGTCCCACCCTTCAGCTCCACTCAACCTTTCCCATCTATCTTCCAACATCATCCATTTCGGATTTTTATTTGCCATATATTTTTCAGCTGTGCTGTGATGCTTCACAAAAGATTTGAATCTTCCTATTCTCATAGCTTCCACGGATTGTAAATTAAAAATAAACATTTTTGCTAAAATAATTATTATATTATTGATTGATTGACTATGGCTTTTCAAATCCCCCAGTATTGCTATCTGTAGCGTTAGTTCTACGCAAATGTTGCAATTCTTCAACCATTCCTGGACCTGTGACCAAAAACGAGCTACATGCGGACAATACCAAAATAAATGGTCTAATGACTCTGCCTCCTCACAGCAGAATCTACAGAGCTGAGAAGATTGTATCCCCCATATATATAACATTCTATTAGTTGCAAGAATTTTGTACAATAATTTAAATTGAAAAATTCGAAGTTTTGAATCCGGCGTTGTTTTGCGTATCAATTCATAAACCATGTGCCATGGAATGGGTACATCGAAAATCTCTTCCCAACTATTTTGCAATTTATATGGCACAGCTGTAAGTTTTTTGGTCCTTAAATGAAATTGGTATATGTTTTTATTTATCACACTTTTCTTTAACCATTTATGTTCTTTAATATAAGGCCGACATACAAGTTCCTTACTTTTATCCCCTTCCACCTGCCTCTTCCATTTTTGTGGTAATGCTGCAATTAATTGGTTGTAATTTTGGGTAGAGCAGACATTTCCATATGTCTGTGTTAGCTGCATGTGTGACATAACTCCACCAGTCCTATTTATGACATCATTCACAAAAATTATACCTTTTTTAAACATTTCTTCAATAAATACAGTTTTTTTTATCAATTACTATATTTGAATTTAACCACAATATTTGTTGTACTATTTGTTCCGTCCTTTCAGGTGGATTAAACTGAAATTGCAACCAACTTTCTAAGGCTTGTTTAAAAAATAAAGATATTTTGGAGATTATTTTTTTTCAAGCAACCGAAAGTGAGCAGGTGTAATCTGAATAAAGGGAAAAAGGCCCTTCTTGAACATAGGATGAGACATTCGTACCAATCTACTAGAGAACCAGTTTGGATTTAAGTATAACTTTTGTATGACTGATGCCTTTAGTGAGAGGTCTAATGCTTTAATATTTAATAATTTCTGCCCTCCGAATTCATATTCGTTATATAAATAGGCCCTTTTAATTTTA
This sequence comes from Salvelinus alpinus, assembly GCF_045679555.1. Taxonomy (NCBI): domain Eukaryota; kingdom Metazoa; phylum Chordata; class Actinopteri; order Salmoniformes; family Salmonidae; genus Salvelinus; species Salvelinus alpinus. Next base: position 5,385,242 of record NC_092112.1, on the reverse strand, counting down.
TCTGGCTTGCCGTTCCAAATAAAATTGAATATTTTTTGTTCATATAATTTAAAAAGCAGGTCACTAGGTGTAGGCAAAACCATAAGCAAATAGGTAAACTGTGATATGATTAAAGAGTTAATCAGGGTGATTTTCCAACAAATAGACAGGTATTTTCCTTTCCATGGTAGCAAGATCTTATCTATTTTTGCTAACTTTCTATAAAAATTTATTGGAGTGAGATCATTTCTTTCTTTTGGGATTTGTATACCGAGTATGTCCACATCACCGTCAGACCATTTAATTGGTAAACTACATGGCAATGTAAAATGTGTATTTTTTAGTGATCCAATACGTAATATGGTACATTTATCATAATTTGGTTTTAATCCAGAGAGGATAGCAAATGTATCTAGATCCTCTAAGAGGCCGTGGAGAGATTCTAGTTGTGGTTTTAAAAGAAAACATGAATCATCAGCGTACAATGACACCTTAGTTTTTAGGCCCTGGATTTCTAATCCCTTAATATTAATGTTTGATCTAATTTTAACAGCTAACATTTCGATGGCAATAATAAATAGATATGCCGATAGTGGACAACCTTGTTTTACTCCTCTAGATAGTTTAAAACTTTCTGAGATGTAGCCATTATTTACTATTTTACACCTAGGGTTACTATACATAATTTTTACCCATTTTATAAGAGATTCCCCAAAATTGAAATATTCTAGGCATTTATATATAAACTCCAGTCGTACTTTATCAAAAGCCTTTTCAAAATCAGCTATGAAAACCAGGCCTGGTGTCCCCGATATTTCATAGTGTTCTATTGTTTCCAGTACTTGCCTTATATTATCTCCAATGTATCGTCCATGTAAAAAACCTGTCTGATTAGGATGAATAATATCTGACAAAACTTTTTTTATTCTATGCGCCAAGCATTTTGCTAGGATTTTTGCATCACAACACTGAAGTGTAAGAGGTCTCCAATTTTTTAAATGGACTGGATCTTTATATATACCACTTGGGTCCTGTTTCAGTAATAATGATATCACACCTTCTTGTTGCGTGTCTGATAATCTATCATTTATATAGGAGTGGTTAAAACAAGCTAATAGTGGTCCTTTGAGTATATAAAAAAAATGTTTGTATACTTCCACTGGTATGCCATCCAGTCCTGGAGTTTTCCCATCCTTAAAGGCCCCAATTGCATCAAGTAGTTCCTCCTCTGTAATTAGGCCTTCACATGAGTCTTTCTGTACAGATGTTAATTTTACATTATTATTAGGGAAAAAATCCATACAATTAGTTTCAGTTAGTGGAGATGGAGGAGCCTGAAACGAAAATATATTCTTAAAGTACTTTACTTCCTCTTTCAAAATATCATTTGGTGAATCATGCGTGACTCCATCATTTGTAACAAGTTTTAATACGTTTTTTTTGGTAGCATTTCTATATTGAAGATTGAAAAAGAATTTGGTGCATTTTTCCCCATATTCCATCCAGTTAGCTTTATTTTTGTAATATATTACACTGGATCTTTCTTGAATAAGTTCCTCCATTTCTTTTTGTTTTTCCTCTAACTTATTCTGTGCCTCTATGGTACCGTTTTTATTGTTATCTAACTGTACTGTTAGTCCTTCAATTTCCTTTGTTAATATGGACTCTTTTGATCGAAATTGCTTTTGTTTTATAGATGAGTACTGAATTGCATGGCCTCTAAAGGCACACTTAAAAGTGTCCCATACAATATGGGGATCTGCTGTACCTATGTTATGTCTAAAAAAGTCAGTTATAAATTCTTCTGTCCTAGTTCTAAACAATTTATCATCTAGTAGGCTTTGATTAAATTTCCAATATCCTCGCCCACGTGGAAATTCTGTAAGAGTAATATATATGCCAATTATGTGATGGTCCGACCGCATTCTGTCCCCTATCAAACACTTTTTAACTTTTGGTGCCAGAGAGAATGATATAAGAAAGTAGTCAAGGCGACTAGCTTGATTAAGCCTCCGCCATGTATATCTCACTAGGTCAGGGTATTTAAGTCACCATATATCCTCTAATTCCAATATATCCATGACATTCCTGATTTCCTTAAGTGCCTGAGGGTGATAGTTTGTAGTGTGATTTCCTTTCCGGTCCATAGAGGTATTTAAGACCGTATTAAAATCTCCCACTATAATAATAGAGTCTAGTGTTGCTTGTAGAGTTGATACATTCTTATATATATTGTCAAAGAAGCTTGGATCATCATTATTCGGACCGTATAGGTTAATAAGCCATATATGTTTATTGTCCAATAACATATTTAAAATAATCCATCTACCTTGAGGATCTGTTTGGACAAGTTGCACATTTGGATCAAAGTTATTATTAATTAAAACCATCACCCCTTTTGAATTTCTTTGCCCATGGGAGAAATATATTTCGCCCCCCCAGTTCTTTTTCCACAAAACTTCATCTAAAACTGTTGAATGGGTTTCCTGTAAACAGTAGATATTATAATCCTTCTCTTTTAGCCAGGTAAATACTGATCGTCTTTTCTTATTATCTGCTAAGCCATTACAATTGTAACTGGCTATACTTATTTCACCACTTACCATAATGAGACACACCTTTCAATTATTTTTATCAAAATATATGTTTGTAAACGTCCTATTAAAAAGTAACATAATGATTGAGTGTCTATATAGTTGTACCATGACATTTGCATCTCCACTAAGCAAACCTCCAATTGGTCCCCACTATTCCACCCGCCAAAAGCCCCCATCTCGAGTTGGGTTGTCATCCCAATGCCCGGCAGACCACCCCCGACCCCCCGCATCGCACAGCCCCGGACCGACTGGGATCCATCCTTCGAAAAGTGCACACAGCACCATCCACCGAACCGAAGCAGATCCATTGCCAAATGCATTTCCATCGCCCTCACCTCGATTTTTATTACATATTGCTGTGAATCATCCTCTATAGTCCCTAACATCTTTTACTTCTTCCTTCGCAACAGTTGTGGGATACACACATACACCCACACACATTCAGCCCTTACCCCCACACAACCATAAGCTCACCCTCTCAACAATTGCACCATCCCAGAGCCCAACTCAAGATGGGTCATGATTTACAAATGTACTTGCAGTTGCAGCTGCATGAGAAGGCCTGCAAGACCGCGCAAAAAATGAGCATAAATGTAGAGATTTATTTACCATTGTCACATCCTAGATGATGGAGGTCAAATGTACACCTTCTTCCTGAAACACCCACAATACGGTCATCCATTTTGACCATGTTCCCAAGCCTCTCCATGCAGTCCGATTGGTTTCGTGCCACCAGGGCCACAATAATATACCCCCTCTCTGAATGTCCGAGTGTGACCCCCTCCCCATGGGTTACTGCAGCTAGTGTTGCCAGCACTGCCACTGCCTGGGTGGGGGCACCCCACCGGAATCCCCACCGGCTAGGTACAAGGTCATCAAGGTTCTCATTAGCAGCTTTGAGAATTTCCTTGTTTATTATGCTCTCCCTTTAGGAGTCAACCTACCCTGGTAGGTTGACTGATAACCTAAACCAGGTTGCAGACACTGGTTACTGTTTGAAGCTTTTTCTTGAGTGGGCAGCTTGATGAAAGCCAGTTAATATTTAGGTCACCCAGAAAATATACCTCTCTGTTGTAGATTCTAGTTCTGTTGTCTCTACGACTGTTTCCTACTAGCATTTTTTGATGTCTGTGTGCGTGTTTAGGTGTTTCTGTGTGGAGTGTGTGGATCTTTTGGTGGGTTTGGGTTCGGCGTCAGCTGCGATCAGAGAGGACCCCTGGAACTGCTACATGTGTGAAACACACAACACACACGGGTTACTACGACGACGCGACGACTGGCCGTCACGACTACAGGTGTTCTTCGCTAACAACCATGAACAGGAGTTTGTAAGTCAAAGGTCACGTAGAGATGTTTACATGTTTTAATGTGTTGGTCTAAAGCATCAAACTGGTTCCACATATGTGACCGATCAACTCGATTCGGTCTTATGTAGCAACAGTATTTGTTTTACATTGGATGAAAGTAGAGTCTCAGAGCTAGAAAATGGTATGTCAAACACTACAGTTGAGGAACAACGGGAAAGTACTTCTGCTTTGAACATTGATAAACTTGTAACCTCATTTTTTAGAAAATGGCCTTTGAATGTTTTGGTACCTACTGGAGAGCTCTTCTTTGTCAACACCCATTCAGCATCGTTCACACCCTCTTAAGCTTTAGCCACACCCATCAAATCCATCTCACTAAAGGTTGATCTGAGCGTTCTGTCCTAACAACAGCAGTCAAGCACCCAAAAGCTAACTGGCTAACGTTGGCTAGCTTGCTAGCTACTTCCAGACAGAAATGAGAGAACAGCTCACTGACCATTTTACTCCCCCTAGCAGAGCTGGTTAGGCTGTTTTCATGTTATCCAGAGCGTTGGTTACTAACTGTGCTGCTGGCAACAATGTAGTTACGCTTTTTTGCCAACGTTTACTGACACCGGCCATATTCAAAGGGTTTTGAGCGTTCGTAAATTCGTCAGTTATTCTGAAAAGACACATAATGAGAGAACAGCTCACTCTGACCATTTTACTCCCCCTAGCAGAGCTGGTTAGGCTGTTTTCATGTTATCCAGAGCGTTGGTGACTGTAACTGTGCTGCTGGCAACTATTTGCGCTTTTTTGACAACTTTTACTGACAGCGGCCATATTCAACGGGTGTTGAGCATTTGTCAATTCAACAGTTATTCTGCGCTCTGACACACAGACGAGAGTGCTCTGAAATCGGAGTAGATAGCCAGAGTAAATTTACCAGCTACGTCTATCGACAACAGGTGTCGCAGTGACATCATTAACATTCTATTGAAATGGATACTTGTGGAGTATTTTGTTATGACATGTAGCTAGCTAGCTAAGGTTAAATCTAGACTTGGTTCCCTCTATCGTAATCGCTCCTCTTTCACCCCAGCTGCCAAACTAACCCTGATTCAGATGACCATCCTACCCATGCTAGATTACGGAGACGTAATTTATAGATCGGCAGGTAAGGGTGCTCTCGAGCGGCTAGATGTTCTTTACCATTCGGCCATCAGATTTGCCAGCAATGCTCCTTATAGGACACATCACTGCACTCTATACTCCTCTGAAAACTGGTCATCTCTGTAAACCCGTCGCAAGACCCACTGGTTGATGCTTATTTATAAATCCCTCTTAGGCCTCACTCCCCCCTATCTGAGATACCTACTGCGGCCCTCATCCTCCACATACAGCTGAAGTCGGAAGTGTACATACACTTAGGTTAGAGTCATTAAAACTCATTTTTCAACCACTCCACAAATTTCTTGTTAAAAAACTATAGTTTTGGCAAGTCAGTTAGGACATCTACTTTGTGCATGACACAAGTCATTTTTCCAACAGTTGTTTACAGACAGATTATTTCACTTATAATTCACTGTGTCACAATTTCAGTGGGTCAGAAGTTTACATACACTAAGTTGACTGTGCCTTTCAACAGCTTGGAAAATTCCAGAAAATTATGTCATGGCTTTAGAAACTGCAGGTAGCTAACCAACCAGGTTCAATGTTAACCATCTAACATTAGGCTATAGCTAGTCAAGCAAATGGCTCTGAGATACAAATAATATTACTACACAGATCATACACGTAACGTTAGCTACCAAGCCAGCCAGCTAACGTTAGCTAGCTAGCTAACAGTACACTTTAACTTGAAATGAAAACGACTTTCTGACAAAATTAGACACGTGTCTGAAAATGTAGCTAGCTAAACTATCTTCATGGACACTTCTCCCTCTCTGTCACGGTTGCCATGGTTGCCCTTAGTTTGAAGACTGGTGTTTTCTCCTCTAAAAGTGGAGAGCAACACGTATGCACTTCTACTAAGCAGTTTATTTTAAAGCAGCGTTAGACAGGATGACCTGCAATGCCATCAGAATCATCTTAAACCCAAACTCTGACCATTTGACTCGCCAGAGCTGGTTAGGTTGTTTTCATGTTATCCAGAGTGTTGGTGACTGTAACTGTGATCCTGGCAACAATTTAATAATGCTTTTATGCCGACGTTTGCTGACACCGGCCATAGTCAACGGGTGTTGAGCGTTGGTAAATTCATCAGTTATTCTGCACTCTGTCACACTTGTTGCAGTGACATTCTATTGAAATGGATACTTGCATACTGGAGTCTTTTGTTAAGTTTTACTACACAATACATTTAAAAAAAGCTGTGTTAGACAGGATTACCCTAGACATACTGACCAACTCAAATAGACAGAAGCGTGCTATATGGCAGACCAATCCGAACTCATCTCTAGGCATGTCCAGCCCACTCATTATCTCAGCCAATCATGGCTAGCGGGAAGGTTGCTGACTTTTTCGGTGGCTAAACCAACTAGGCTCGTAATTTAACAATTGTATTCGTATTTACAGATGGCATAGAAGTTTGTTATTAAGGCACATGAATGTTCACATGTCCCAGAAGGCATTTCTGCCCCCCAAAAAACATTTTGATAAAAAAAAAAAAATTACTTTCAAAATGCTCTCCTGTGAAGTAGTGAGTAGTTTGACATATTTGGTTTCCAACACCTACCTGGCACACTGGCTGATTAGTTGAATAAGGTGTGTGTGGGTTGGAAATCAATGATGTGGAACAGGGAACCAGTTTGATATCTCTGCTTTAGACCAACACATTAAAACATGTAAACAGCTCAAAATGTTTTATGGCTGAGGATCACAGGGATGACATTGAACCCCTCCCCCCTCTCCCCCTCTTCTAGGAGGCAGCCAGGTTGTACCCTCCTGTAGCAGCTGAGAGGAGACAGCCAATCAGAGTCCTCTCTCTGTTCGACGGTATCGCCACAGGTCAGAACACCAGCGCGTGTGTGTGTGTGTGTGTGTGTGTGTGTGTGTGTGTGTGTGTAGTATGTTTTTGTGTATATGTGTGTCTTTAATGTATCTGTGTGTGTGTGTGTGTGTGTGTGTGTGTGTGTGTGTGTGTGTGTGTGTGTGTGTGTGTGTGTGTGTGTGTGTGTGTGTGTGTGTGTGTGTGTGTGTGTGTGTGTGTGTAGGTCTCTTGGTGCTCAGGGACCTAGGTATTCAGGTGGACAGGTACGTGGCTTCAGAGGTGTGTGAGGATTCTATCACCGTGGGGATCGTACGTCACCATGGTTCCATCATGTATGTTGGAGACGTACGCAACGTCACACGCAAACACGTGAGTCTTCTCTCTTCTTCTGCTCTCCTCCTTTCCTTCCCTCCTCCCCTTCTCTCCTCCTCTTCTTCCCTCCTCTTCTTCTGCTCCTCTTCTCTCCTCCTCCTCTTCTTCTCTACTCCGCCACTTCTTTCCTCCTCTTCCCGCCTCTTCTCGCCTTCTCTGCTCCTCCTCTTCTCTTCTCTCTTCCCCTTATCTCCTCTACTTCTCCTCCTCTTCTCTCCTCCTCCTCCTCTTATCCTCCTCCTTCTCTTCTCCTCCTCTCCTCCTCTTCTCTCCTCTTCTTCTCTCCTCCTCCTCTTCCTCTGTCCTCCTTCCAAAGTTCCATAATAACTCTAACCCTAATGAAGATCCAACTGAGTGTTTGCCCTGAGATTGAGAAATGGGGGTTCGACCCCTGGTCATACCAGAAACCTGGAACCTGATGCCATTAAGGAGATGGATAGTGTCCTGTCCAGGGGGTGTCCTGTACATCAAATATCATTTCAAATCAAATTATATTTGTCACATGCGCCGAATACAACAGGTGTAGACCTTTACAGTGAAATGCTTACTTACAAGCCCCTAGCTAACAATGCAGTTTTAAGAAAACTACCTAAAAAATAAAAATAATAATAATTAAAGAGCAGCAGTAAAATTACAATGTGGAGGCTATATACAGGGGGTACCGGTACAGAGTCAATGTGGAGGCTATATACAGGGGGTACCGGTACAGAGTCAATGTGGAGGCTATATACAGGGGGTACCGGTACAGAGTCAATGTGGAGGCTATATACAGGGGGTACCGGTACAGAGTCAATGTGGAGACTATATACAGGGGGTACCGGTACAGAGTCAATGTGGAGGTTATATACAGGGGGTACCGGTACAGAGTCAATGTGGAGGCTATATACAGGGTATTACGGTACAGAGTCAATGTGGAGGCTATATACAGGGGGTACCGGTACAGAGTCAATGTGGAGGCTATATACAGGGGGTACCGGTACAGAGTCAATGAGGAGGCTATATACAGGGGGTACCGGTACAGAGTCAATGTGGAGGCTATATACAAGGGGCACCGGTACAGAGTCAATGTGGAGGTTATATACAGGGGGTACCGGTACAGAGTCAATGTGGAGGCTATATACAGGGTATTACGGTACAGAGTCAATGTGGAGGCTATATACAGGGGGTACCGGTACAGAGTCAATGTGGAGGCTATATACAGGGGGTACCGGTACAGAGTCAATGAGGAGGCTATATACAGGGGGTACCGGTACAGAGTCAATGTGGAGACTATATACAGGGGGTACCGGTACAGAGTCAATGTGGAGGTTATATACAGGGGGTACCGGTACAGAGTCAATGTGGAGGCTATATACAGGGTATTACGGTACAGAGTCAATGTGGAGGCTATATACAGGGGGTACCGGTACAGAGTCAATGTGGAGGCTATATACAGGGGGTACCGGTACAGAGTCAATGAGGAGGCTATATACAGGGGGTACCGGTACAGAGTCAATGTGGAGGCTATATACAAGGGGCACCGGTACAGAGTCAATGTGGAGACTATATACAGGGGGTACCGGTACAGAGTCAATGTGCGGAGGCACCAGTTAGTCTAGGTAATATATACATGCAGGTAGAGTTATTAAAGTGACTTATGCCTAGATAATAAACATAGAGAAGCAGCAGCGTAAAAGGGGGGGAACAATCTATGACTAGGGTGGCTGGAGTCTTTGAAAATTTGTAGGGCTCTGACACTGACTGGTATAGAGGTCCTGGATGGCAGGAACCTTGGCCCCAGGCATGTACCCTCTGTAGTGCCTTGCGGTCGGAGGCCGAGCAGTTGCCATACCAGGCAGGGATGCAACCAGTCAGGATGCTCTCGATGGTGCAGCTGTAGAACCTTTTGAGGATCTGAGGACCCATGCCAAATCTTTTCAGTCTCCTGAGGGGGAATAGGTTTTGTCGTGCCCTCTTCACGACTGTCTTGGTGTGTTTGGACCATTCTAGTTTGTTGGTGATGTGGACACCAAGGAACTTGAAGATCTCAACCTGCTCCACTGCAGCCACGTCGATGAGAATGGGGGCGTGCTCGGTCCTACTTTTCCTGTAGTCCACAATCATCTCCTTAGTCTTGATCATGTTGAGGGATAGGTTGTTATTCTGGCACCACATGGCCAGGTCTCTGACCTCCTCCCTATAGGCTGTCTCGTCGTTGTTGGTGATCAGGCCTACCACTGTTGTGTCATCGGCAAACTTATTGATGGTGTTGGAGTCGTGCCAGGCCGTGCAGTCATGAGTGAACAGGGAGTACAGGAGGGGACTGAGCACGCAACCCTGAGGGGCCCCTGTGTTGGGAATCAGCGTGGTGGATGTGTTGTTACCTACCCTTACCACCTGGGGGCGGCAAGTCAGGAAGTCCAGGATCCAGTTGCAGAGGGAGGTGTTTAGTCCCAGGGTCCTTAGCTTAGTGATGAGCTTTGAGGGCACTGTGGTGTTGAACGCTGAGCTGTAGTCAATGAATAGCATTCTCACACAGGTGTTCCTTTTGTCCAGGTGGGAAAGGGCAGTGTGGAGTGCAATAGAGATTGCATCATCTGTGGATCTGTTGGTGCGGTATGTAAATTGGAGTGGGTCTAGGGTTTCTGGGATAATGGTGTTAATGTGAGCCATGACCAGCCTTTCAAAGCACTTCATGGCAAACAGATGTGAGTGCTACGGATCGATAGTTATTTAGGCAGATTACCTTAGTGTTCTTGGGCACAGGGACTATGGTGGCCTGCTTGAAACATGTTGGTATTACAGACTCAGACAGGAAGAGGTTGAAAATGTCAGCACAAGTTCGGAGTACATGTCTTGGTAATCTGTCTTGCCCTGCAGCCTTGTGAATGTTGACCTGTTTAAAGGTCTTACTCACATCGGCTGCGGAGAGCATGATCACACAGTTGTCCCGAACAGCTGGTGCTCTCATGCGTGTTTCAGTGTTACTTGCCTCGAAGCAAGCATAGAAGTAATTTAGCTCGTCTGATAGGCTTGTGTCACTGGGCAGCTCGCGGCTGGGTTTCTCTTTGTAGTCTGTAATAGTTTGCAAGCCCTGCCACAGAGCCGGTGTAGTAGGATTCAATCTTAGTTCTGTATTGAGGCTTTGCCTGTTTGATGGTTCGTCGGAGGGCATAGCGGGATTTCTTATAAGCTTCCGGTTTAGAGTCCCGCTCCTTGAAAGCGGAAGCTCTAGCCTTTAGCTCAGTGCGGATGTTTGCCTGTATTCCATGGCTTCTAGTTGGGGTATGTACGTACAGTCACTGTGGGAATGACTTCATCGATGCAGTTATTGATAAAGCCAGTGACTGATGTGGTGTACTCCTCAATGTCATCGGAAGAATCCCGGAACATGTTCCAGTCTGTGCTAGCAAAACAGTCCTGCAGCTTAGCATCTGCTTCATCTGACCACTTTCTTATTGACTGAGTAACTGGTGCTTCCTGCTTTAAATTTTGCTCATAAGCAGGAATCAGGAGGATAGAATTATGGTCAAATTTTCCAAATGGAGAGTTTTTTCCCTTCTGGTTGCACATTTAATATGCTGATAGAAATCAGGTATAACGGATTTAAGTTTCCCTGCATTAAGTCCCCCGGCCACTAGGAGCGCTGCCTCTGGATGAGCGTTTTCCTGTTTGCTTATGGCGGTATACAGCTCATTGAGTGTGGTCTTAGTGCCAGCATCGGTTTGTGGTGGTAGACAGCTACTAAAATACAGATTAAAACTCTCTAGGTAGATAGTGTGGTCTACAGCTTTCATGAGATACTCTACCTCAGGCGAGCAAAACCTTGAGACTTCCTTAGATATCGTGCACCAGCTGTTGTTTACAAATATACATAGACCACCACCCCTTGTCTTACCAGAGGCTGCTGTTCTATCCTGCCGATACAGTGTATAACCCGCCAGCTGTATGTCACTCATTAAAGAGAAATTCTTCGTTCAGATCGAGGTGAGTAATCGCTGTTCTGATTTCCAGAAGCTCTTTTCGGTCATAAGAGACGGTAGCAGCAACATTATGGACAAAATAAGTTACAAATAATGTGAAAAAACAAACAAAATAGCTGGTTGGTTAAGAGCCCATAAAACGGCAGTCATCCCCTCCGGCGCCATCTAGGGATAGAGTCCGGCAGGGGGTGTCCTGACATCAGCTGTCTCAATCGCAGGGGGTATGTCCTGCCAGGGTGACTGTCCTGTCCAGGGGGGACTGTCCTGTCCAGGGTGTACTGTCCTGTCCAGGGGGTGTACTGTCCTGTCCAGGGGGTGTCCTGTACATCAAGCTGTCTCACTACAGAAACACAGACTAGTGTCCTGTCCAGGGGGTGTCCTGTACATCAAGCTGTCTCACTACAGAAACACTAGTGTCTTGTGGTCTGGTTCAGGCTACTGACTTAACAACATACTTTCTGTCTGTAGATCCAGGACTGGGGTCCGTTTGACCTGGTGATTGGAGGAAGTCCCTGTAATGATCTGTCCATCGTCAACCCCGCCAGGAAGGGACTCTTCGGTGGGTGTGTCTCGCATTTCATCATCATCTTCCTGTGAAATGTCCCTCATAATAAAGTCTGTGTGTGTCCACCCCCCCCAGAGGGTACCGGACGGCTGTTCTTTGAGTTTTACCGGCTGCTCCACGAGGCCCGTCCCAAACCAGACGACCACCGACCGTTCTTCTGGCTCTTTGAGAACGTCGTTGCCATGGGGATCAGCGACAAGAGAGACATCTCACGATTCCTCGAGGTACACGCACGCACACACACACACACATTAATGTTGATTGGGCATTCGCTCTAGAGCAGGGATGGGCAACTGGTGATATGCGGCCCTCCTTTTGAAGGCCTTCAGATCATTTCCAACCCCCAGTCGGGGTCTGAACTGATAGAATACATGTGGTTGTGCATCAGCAGCTTTTCTCTTGTTATGTCACTCACTCAATTAGCAAATCAATTAACAGAAGATCAATGTGCAAGTAGAGATAATGGGGTGCAAAGGAGCAAGTTAAATAAATAAATACAGTAGGGGGATGAGGGTAGTTGGATGGGCTATTTACAGATGGGCTGTGTACAGGTGCATTAATCTGTGAGCTGCTCTGACAGCTGTTGCTTAAAGCTAGTGAGGGAGATATGAGTCTCCAGCTTCAGTGATTTTTGCAGTTTGTTCCAGTCATTAGCAGCAGAGAACTGGAAGGAGAGGCGGCCAAAGGAGGAATTGGCTTTGGGGGTGACCAGTGAGATATACCTGCTGGAGCGCGTGCTACGAGTGGGTGCTGCTATGGTGACCAGTGAGCTGAGATTGGTGACGAATATAAATCGAGGGCCAACCAACGAGAGCATACAGGTCGCAGTGGTGGGTAGTATATGGGGCTTTGGTAACAAAACGGACGGCACTGTGATAGACTACATCTAATTTGCTTAGTAGAGTGTTGGAGGCTTGTTTGTAAATGACATCACCAAAGTCAAGGATCGGTAGGACAGTCAGTTTTACGATGGTATGTTTGGCAGCATGAGTGAAGGATGCTTTGTTGCGAAATAGGAAGCCGATTCTAGATTTAATTTTGGATTGGAGATGCTTAATGTGAGTCTGTAAGGAGAGTTTACAGTCTAACCAGACACCTAGGTATTTGTAGTTGTCCACATATTCTAAGTCAGAGCCGTCCAGAGTAGTGATGTTGTACGGGTGGGCAGGTGCGGGCAGCGATCGGTTGAAGAGCATGCATTTAGTTTAACTTGCATTTAAGAGCAGTTGGAGGCTACGGAAGGAGAGTTGTATGGCACTGAAGCTCGTCTGGAGGTTTGTTAACACAGTGTCCAAAGAAGGGCCAGAAGTATACAGAATGGTGTCGTCTGGGTAGAGGCGGATCAGAGAATCACCAGCAACAAGAGCGACATCATTGACGTATGCTGCCCCCATGTGGCCATGAGAGGTACATACTGTATTCATTGTTGTCTATGGAGCGTTGCTGCCCCCATGTGGCCATGAGAGGTACATAATGTATTCAATGACGTCTATGGAGCGTTGCTGCCCCCATGTGGCCATGAGAGGTACACCATTTATTAATTGACGTCTATGTAGCGTTGCTGCCCCCATGTGGCCATGAGAGGTACACCATTTATTCATTGACGTCTATGGAGCGTTGCTGCCCCCATGTGGCCATGAGAGGTACACAATGTATTCATTGTTGTCTATGGAGCGTTGCTGAGGACAATGCTGTCTAACTGTGTGGGTGTTTTCCAGTGTAACCCAGTGATGATCGATGCCAAAGAAGTGTCTGCTGCTCACCGCGCCAGATACTTTTGGGGAAACCTGCCGGGCATGGGCCGGTAAGACACGCTGAATCAGAATTACCAGAATAATGATGAAACAACAGTGTAACAGTAATCATGTCTATGTCCAGTCCTCTCACAGCCATGGTGAATGATAGGTTGGAACTACAAGACTGCCTGGAGCACGGACGCACAGCCAAGGTAACGGGTCTGTGTGTATGAACAGGACTCCAGTAAATAAACTTGTATTGTCGCACGAACGTTTCGGGTATGAGCCCTTCTTTAGCAAGGCAACTGCAATCAACGTCACAACAGCTATACTACACAGGTGGCATGATTCTAAATTCCCTGTAAGTATTGTCCCATCAACAGAGAGAGCTGTGGAGGAAACATGACAGTCTAATACAGACACACAATTGCATTACATTATGATGTAATTACCTAAATGTTTGGCATATTTAGAACCTACTACAGAAAAACCTACGGTCCTATTTCAAGGTCGATCAAGGAAGTGCTGAATAGACATTGGCACATACACTACATGAGAGATACACTACATGACCAAACGTATGTGGACAGCTGCTCGTCGAACATCTCATTCTAAAAACAAAGGCATTAATATGAAGTTGGTTCCCCCCTTTGCTGCTATAACAGCCTCCACTCTTCTGGGAAGGCTTTCCACTAGATGTTGGAACATTGCGGCTATAACAGCCTCCACTCCTCTGGGAAGGCTTTCCACTAGATGTTGGAACATTGCGGCTATAACAGCCTCCACTCTTCTGGGAAGGCTTTCCACTAGATGTTGGAACATTGCTGCTATAACAGCCTCCACTCTTCTGGGAAGGCTTTCCACTAGATGTTGGAACATTGCTGCTATAACAGCCTCCACTCTTCTGGGAAGGCTTTCCACTAGATGTTGGAACATTGCTGCTATAACAGCCTCCAGTCTTCTGGGAAGGCTTTCCACTAGATGTTGGAACATTGCTGCTATAACAGCCTCCACTCTTCTGGGAAGGCTTTCCACTAGATGTTGGAACATTGTTGCTATAACAGCCTCCACTCTTCTGGGAAGGCTTTCCACTAGATGTTGGAACATTGCTGCTGTAACAGCCTCCACTCTTCTGGGAAGGCTTTCCACTAGATGTTGGAACATTGCTGCTATAACAGCCTCCACTCTTCTGGGAAGGCTTTCCACTAGATGTTGGAACATTGCTGCTATAACAGCCTCCACTCTTCTGGGAAGGCTTTCCACTAGATGTTGGAACATTGCTGCGGGGACTTGCTTCCATTCAGCCACAAGAGCATTAGTGAGGTCGGGCACTGATGTTGGGCGATTAGGCCTGGCTCGCAGTCGGCATTCCAATTCATCCCAAAGGTGTTCGATGGAGTTGAGGTCAGGGCTCTGTGCAGGCCAGTCAAGTTCTTCCACGCCGATCTCGACAAACCATTTCTGTATGGACCTCGCTTTGTACACGGGGGGCATTGTCATGCTGAAACAGGAAAGGGCCTTCCCCAAACTGTTGCCACAAAGTTGGAAGCACAGAATCGTCTAGAATATCATTGTATGCTGTAGCATTAAGATTTCCCCTCACTGTAACTAAGGGGCCTGAACCATGAAAAACAGCCCCGGACCATTATTCCTCTCCCACCAAACTTTACAGTTGGCACTATGCAGGTAGCGTTGTCCTGGCATCCGGCAAACCCAGATTTGTCCGTCGGACTGCCAGATGGTACATTGTGTCTATCATTCCTGATGGTATTCCCTTGTCACAACTGTATCCACTGTTACACCATGATCAGAGGGAATTCTTATCCATCATCGTTACGGTTGGAGGATAAAGGTTAGAGGTTGCAAATGCAAATTAATTACTTAAAAATCATACAATGTGATTTTCTGGATTTTTGTTTTAGATTCCTTCTCTCACAGTTGAAGTGTACCTATGATATAAATTACAGACCTCTACATGCTTTGTAAGTAGGAAAAACTGCAAAATCGTCAGTGTATCAAATACTTGTTCTCCCCACTGTATGTACGGCAGGACCAACTCAGAAAGATAGGTAGGAGCAAGCCCATGTAACGCTTTATAGGTTAACAGTAAAACTTTGAAATCAGCCCTTGCCTTAACAGGAAGCCAGTGTAGGGAAGCTAGCACTGGAGTAATATGATCAAATTTCTTGGTTCTAGTCAGGATTCTAGCAGCCGTATTTAGCACTAACTGAAGTTTATTTAGTGCTTTATCCGGGTAGCCGGAAAGTAGAGCATTGCAGTAGTCTAACCTAGAAGTAACAAAAGCATGGATTAATTTTTCTGCATCATTTTTGGACAGAACATTTCTGATTTTTGCAATGTTACGTAGATGGAAAAAAGCTGTCCTTGAAACAGTCTTGATATGTGTAACGGGCATCTAAGTCGTTCTCCTCCTCAGACGAGGAGGAGCAAGGATCGGACCAAAATGCAGCGGGTGATGAATTTATTTAGACAAGACGAAACACGAAGTAGACTTGAATAAATTACAAAATAACAAAAACGACGTAGACCGACCTGAACATGAGAACTTACACAAAACGAAGAACGCAGGAACAGGAACAGACAAGACAAACGAAACAGTCCCGTGTGGTAACAAACACTGACACGGAAGACAATCACCCACAAACAAACAGTGAGAACAGCCTACCTTAATATGGTTCTCAATCAGAGGAAACGTCAAACACCTGCCCCTGATTGAGAACCATATAAGGCTAATTAACCATGAACCTAAACAAGAAACAAATAACATAGACTGCCCACCCCAACTCACGCCCTGACTAAACAAATACAAAAACAACGGAAAACAGGTCAGGAACGTGACAATATGTTCGTCAAAAGAGAGATCAGGATCCAGAGTAACGCTGAGGTCCTTCACAGTTTTATTTGAGACGACTTTACAACCATCAAGATTAATTGTCAGATTTAACAGAATATATCTTTGTTTCTTGGGACCTAGAACAAGCATCTCTGTTTTGTCCGAGTTTAAAAGTAGAAAGTTTTCAGCCATCCACTTCCTTATGTCTGAAACACAGGCTTCTAGCGAGGGCAATTTTGGGGCTTCACCATGTTTCATTGAAATGTACAGCTGTGTGTCATCCGCATAGCAGTGAAAGTTAACATTATGTTTTCGAATGACATCCCCAAGAGGTAAAATATATAGTGAAAACAATAGTGGTCCTAAAACGGAACCTTGAGGAACACCGCACAGCCCCTGAGTGGTTTGCTGATGTCAACGTTGTGAACAGAGTGCCCCATGGTGGTGGTGGGGTTATGGTATGAACAGTCATGGACGGACAACGAACACAATTGCATTTTATCGATGGCAATTGAATGCACAGAAATACAGTGAGGAGATTTTTAAAGGTATCTGTGACCAACAGATGCATATATCTGTATTCCCAGTCATGTGAAATACATAGATTAGGGCCTAATGATTTTATTTCAATTGACTGATTTCCTCATATCAACTGTAACTCAGTAAAATCATTGACATTTTTGCATGTTGTGTTAATATTTTTTTTCAGTATATCTTTATTTTATTGTCATGTTTCCCCCACAGCTCTCTCTGCTGGGATCCCTTGATTGGGCCAGTACTGACTGGGAATGTATCATGATGCCCGTCTGTAAGGTCTGGTTGTTGTGACAATGATTGCCATTGAAGAAGGGCTCGAACCCCAAAACGTTCATGAGGCAATACGTTTATTCACTGGAGTGCTGTCCTATCTCTGTTCTTTGGGTTATATTTGGGCCAGGTAACATTCCCCTCCTGAACAGAACCCTTTATCTGTTGTAGTTTGGGAAGGTGCGCACGATAACAACGCGTTCTAACTCAGTGAAGCAGGGGAAGGATCAACACTTCCCTGTTTACATGGACAACAAGGAGGACATACTCTGGTGTACTGAGATGGAAAGGTAACTCCTGACCCCTGACCTAACTATACTGAGATGGAGAGGTAACCCCTGACCCCTGGCCTAACTATACTGAGATGGAAAGGTAACCCCTGACCCCTGACCTAACTATACTGAGATGGAGAGGTAACCCCTGACCCCTGGCCTAACTATACTGAGATGGAAAGGTAACCCCTGACCCCTGACCTAACTATACTGAGATGGAGAGGTAACCCCTGACCCCTGGCCTAACTATACTGAGATGGAAAGGTAACCCCTGACCCCTGACCTAACTATACTGAGATGGAGAGGTAACCCCTGACCCCTGACCTAACTATACTGAGATGGAGAGGTAACCCCTGACCCCTGACCTAACTATACTGAGATGGAGAGGTAACCCCTGACCCCTAACCTAACTATACTGAGATGGAGAGGTAACCCCTGACCCCTGACCTAACTATACTGAGATGGAGAGGTAACCCCTGACCCCTGACCTAACTATACTGAGATGGAGAGGTAACCCCTGACCCCTAACCTAACTATACTGAGATGGGGAGGTAACTCCTGACCCCTGACCTAACTATACTGAGATGGAGAGGTAACCCCTGACCCCTGACCTAACTATACTGAGATGGAGAGGTAACCCCTGACCCCTGACCTAACTATACTGAGAAGGAGAGGTAACCCCTGACCCCTGACCTAACTATACTGAGATGGAGAGGTAACCCCTGACCCCTGACCTAACTATACTGAGATGGAGAGGTAACCCCTGACCCCTGACCTAACTATACTGAGATGGAGAGGTAACCCCTGACCCCTAACCAAACTATACTGAGATGTAGAGGTAACCTGACCCCTGACCTAACTATACTGAGATGGAAAGGTAACCCCTGACCCCTGACCTAACTATACTGAGATGGAGAGGTAACCCCTGACCCCTGACCTAACTATACTGAGATGGAGAGGTAACCCCTGACCCCTGACCTAATTATTCTGAGATGGAGAGTTAACCCCTGACCTAACTATACTGAGATGGAGAGGTAACCCCTGACCCCTAACCAAACTATACTGAGATGGAAAGGTAACCCCTGACCCCTGACCTAACTATACTGAGATGGAGAGGTAACCCCTGACCCCTGACCTAACTATACTGAGATGGAGAGGTAACCACTGACCCCTGACCTAACTATACTGAGATGGAGAGGTAACCCCTGACCCCTGACCTAACTATACTGAGATGGAGAGGTAACCCCTGACCCCTGACCTAACTATACTGTGATGCAGAGGTAACCCCTGACCCCTGACCTAACTATACTGAGATGGAGAGGTAACCCCTGACCCCTGACCTAACTATACTGAGATGGAGAGGTAACCCCTGACCTAACTATACTGAGATGGAGAGGTAACCCCTGACCCCTGACCTAACTATACTGAGATGGAGAGGTAACCCCTGACCTAACTATACTGAGATGGAGAGGTAACCCCTGACCTAACTATACTGAGATGGAAAGGTAACCTGACCCCTGACCTAACTATACTGAGATGGAGAGGTAACCCCTGACCCCTGACCTAACTATACTGAGATGGAGAGGTAACCCCTGACCCCTGACCAAACTATACTGAGATGTAGAGGTAACCTGACCCCTGACCTAACTATGCTGAGATGGAAAGGTAACCTGACCCCTGACCTAACTATACTGAGATGGAGAGGTAACCCCTGACCCCTAACCAAACTATACTGAGATGGAAAGGTAACCCCTGACCCCTGACCTAACTATACTGAGATGGAAAGGTAACCACTGACCCCTGACCTAACTATACTGAGATGGAGAGGTAACCCCTGACCCCTGGCCTAACTATACTGAGATGGAAAGGTAACCTGACCCCTGACCTAACTATACTGAGATGGAGAGGTAACCCCTGACCTAACTATACTGAGATGGAAAGGTAACCTGACCCCTGACCTAACTATACTGAGATGGAGAGGTAACCCCTGACCCCTGACCTAACTATACTGAGATGGAGAGGTAACCCCTGACCCCTGACCAAACTATACTGAGATGGAAAGGTAACCCCTGACCCCTGACCTAACTATACTGAGATGGAGAGGTAACCCCTGACCCCTGACCTAACTATACTGAGATGGAAAGGTAACCCCTGACCCCTAACCTAACTATACTGAGATGGAGAGGTAACCCCTGACCCCTGACCAAACTATACTGAGATGGAAAGGTAACCCCTGACCCCTGACCTAACTATACTGAGATGGAGAGGTAACCCCTGACCCCTGACCTAACTATACTGAGATGGAAAGGTAACCCCTGACCCCTAACCTAACTATACTGAGATGGAGAGGTAACCCCTGACCCCTGACCTAACTATACTGAGATGGAGAGGTAACCCCTGACCCCTGACCTAACTATACTGAGATGGAGAGGTAACCCCTGACCCCTGACCTAACTATACTGAGATGGAGAGGTAACCCCTGACCCCTGACCTAACTATACTGAGATGGAGAGGTAACCCCTGACCTAACTATACTGAGATGGAGAGGTAACCCCTGACCTAACTATACTGAGATGGAAAGGTAACCACTGACCCCTGACCTAACTATACTGAGATGGAGAGGTAACCCCTGACCTAACTATACTGAGATGGAGAGGTAACCCCTGACCCCTGACCTAACTATACTGAGATGGAGAGGTAACCCCTGACCCCTGACCTAACTATACTGAGATGGAGAGGTAACCCCTGACCCCTGACCTAACTATACTGAGATGGAGAGGTAACCCCTGACCCCTAACCAAACTATACTGAGATGGAAAGGTAACCCCTGACCCCTGACCTAACTATACTGAGATGGAAAGGTAACCACTGACCCCTGACCTAACTATACTGAGATGGAGAGGTAACCCCTGACCCCTGGCCTAACTATACTGAGATGGAAAGGTAACCTGACCCCTGACCTAACTATACTGAGATGGAGAGGTAACCCCTGACCCCTGACCTAACTATACTGAGATGGAAAGGTAACCTGACCCCTGACCAAACTATACTGAGATGGAAAGGTAACCTGACCCCTGACCTAACTATACTGAGATGGAGAGGTAACCCCTGACCCCTGACCTAACTATACTGAGATGGAGAGTTAACCCCTGACCTAATTATTCTGAGATGGAGAGTTAACCCCTGACCTAACTATACTGAGATGGAAAGGTAACCTGACCCCTGACCTAATTATTCTGAGATGGAGAGTTAACCCCTGACCCCTGACCTAACTATACTGAGATGGAGAGGTAACCCCTGACCCCT
Source organism: Salvelinus alpinus (assembly GCF_045679555.1). Lineage (NCBI taxonomy): Eukaryota > Metazoa > Chordata > Actinopteri > Salmoniformes > Salmonidae > Salvelinus > Salvelinus alpinus. Next base: position 5,364,514 of record NC_092112.1, on the reverse strand, counting down.
GACCTAACTATACTGAGATGCAGAGGTAACCCCTGACCCCTGACCTAACTATACTGAGATGGATAGGTAACCTGACCCCTGACCTAACTATACTGAGATGGAGAGGTAACCCCTGACCCCTGACCTAACTTTACTGAGATGGAGAGGTAACCCCTGACCTAACTATACTGAGATGGAGAGGTAACCCCTGACCCCTGACCTAACTATACTGAGATGCAGAGGTAACCCCTGACCCCTGACCTAACTATACTGAGATGGAGAGGTAACCCCTGACCTAACTATACTGAGATGGAGAGGTAACCCCTGACCCCTGACCTAACTATACTGAGATGGGGAGGTAACCCCTGACCCCTGACCTAACTATACTGAGATGGAGAGGTAACCCCTGACCCCTGACCTAACTATACTGAGATGGAGAGGTAACCCCTGACCTAACTATACTGAGATGGAGAGGTAACCCCTGACCCCTGACCTAACTATACTGAGATGGAGAGGTAACCCCTGACCCCTGACCTAACTATACTGAGATGGAGAGGTAACCCCTGACCCCTGACCTAACTATACTGAGATGGAGAGGTAACCCCTGACCCCTGACCTAACTATACTGAGATGCAGAGGTAACCCCTGACCCCTGACCTAACTATACTGAGATGGAGAGGTAACCCCTGACCCCTGACCTAACTATACTGAGATGGAGAGGTAACCCCTGACCCCTAACCAAACTATACTGAGATGGAGAGGTAACCCCTGACCCCTGACCTAACTATACTGAGATGGAGAGGTAACCCCTGACCCCTGACCTAACTATACTGAGATGGAAAGGTAACCTGACCCCTGACCTAACTATACTGAGATGGAGAGGTAACCCCTGACCCCTGACCTAACTATACTGAGATGGAGAGGTAACCCCTGACCCCTGACCTAACTATACTGAGATGGAAAGGTAACCCCTGACCCCTGACCTAACTATACTGAGATGGAGAGGTAACCCCTGACCCCTGACCTAACTATACTGAGATGGAGAGGTAACCCCTGACCCCTGACCTAACTATACTGAGATGGAGAGGTAACCCCTAACCCCTGACCTAACTATACTGAGATGGAGAGGTAACCCCTGACCCCTGACCTAACTATACTGAGATGGAGAGGTAACCCCTGACCTAACTATACTGAGATGGAGAGGTAACCCCTGACCCCTGACCTAACTATACTGAGATGGAGAGGTAACCCCTGACCCCTGACCTAACTATACTGAGATGGAGAGGTAACCCCTAACCCCTGACCTAACTATACTGAGATGGAGAGGTAACCCCTGACCTAACTATACTGAGATGGAAAGGTAACCTGACCCCTGACCTAATTATACTGAGATGCAGAGGTAACCCCTGACCCCTGACCTAACTATACTGAGATGGATAGGTAACCTGACCCCTGACCTAATTATTCTGAGATGGAGAGTTAACCCCTGACCCCTGACCTAACTATACTGAGATGGAGAAGTAACCCCTGACCTAACTATACTGAGATGGAAAGGTAACCACTGACCCCTGACCTAACTATACTGAGATGGAAAGGTAACCCCTGACCCCTGACCTAACTATACTGAGATGGAAAGGTAACCCCTGACCCCTGACCTAACTATACTGAGATGGAGAGGTAACCCCTGACCCCTGACCTAACTATACTGAGATGGAGAGGTAACCCCTAACCCCTGACCTAACTATACTGAGATGGAGAGGTAACCCCTGACCCCTGACCTAACTATACTGAGATGGAAAGGTAACCTGACCCCTGACCTAACTATACTGAGATGGAGAGGTAACCCCTGACCCCTGACCTAACTATACTGAGATGGAGAGGTAACCCCTGACCCCTGACCAAACTATACTGAGATGGAAAGGTAACCCCTGACCCCTGACCTAACTATACTGAGATGGAGAGGTAACCCCTGACCCCTGACCTAACTATACTGAGATGGAAAGGTAACCCCTGACCCCTAACCTAACTATACTGAGATGGAGAGGTAACCCCTGACCCCTGACCAAACTATACTGAGATGGAAAGGTAACCCCTGACCCCTGACCTAACTATACTGAGATGGAGAGGTAACCCCTGACCCCTGACCTAACTATACTGAGATGGAAAGGTAACCCCTGACCCCTAACCTAACTATACTGAGATGGAGAGGTAACCCCTGACCCCTGACCTAACTATACTGAGATGGAGAGGTAACCCCTGACCCCTGACCTAACTATACTGAGATGGAGAGGTAACCCCTGACCCCTGACCTAACTATACTGAGATGGAGAGGTAACCCCTGACCCCTGACCTAACTATACTGAGATGGAGAGGTAACCCCTGACCTAACTATACTGAGATGGAAAGGTAACCACTGACCCCTGACCTAACTATACTGAGATGGAGAGGTAACCCCTGACCTAACTATACTGAGATGGAGAGGTAACCCCTGACCCCTGACCTAACTATACTGAGATGGAGAGGTAACCCCTGACCCCTGACCTAACTATACTGAGATGGAGAGGTAACCCCTGACCCCTGACCTAACTATACTGAGATGGAGAGGTAACCCCTAACCCCTGACCTAACTATACTGAGATGGAAAGGTAACCACTGACCCCTGACCTAACTATACTGAGATGGAAAGGTAACCACTGACCCCTGACCTAACTATACTGAGATGGAAAGGTAACCACTGACCCCTGACCTAACTATACTGAGATGGAAAGGTAACCACTGACCCCTGACCTAACTATACTGAGATGGAGAGGTAACCCCTGACCCCTGACCTAACTATACTGAGATGGAAAGGTAACCTGACCCCTGACCTAACTATACTGAGATGGAGAGGTAACCCCTGACCCCTGACCTAACTATACTGAGATGGAGAGGTAACCCCTGACCCCTAACCTAACTATACTGAGATGGAGAGGTAACCCCTGACCCCTGACCTAACTATACTGAGATGGAGAGGTAACCCCTGACCCCTGACATAACTATACTGAGATGGAGAGGTAACCCCTGACCCCTGACCTAACTATACTGAGATGGAGAGGTAACCCCTGACCCCTGACCTAACTATACTGAGATGGAGAGGTAACCCCTGACCCCTGACCTAACTATACTGAGATGGAGAGGTAACCCCTGACCCCTAACCTAACTATACTGAGATGGAGAGGTAACCCCTGACCTAACTATACTGAGATGGAGAGGTAACCTGACCCCTGACCTAACTATACATGAGATGGAAAGGTAACCTGACCCCTGACCTAGCTATACTGAGATGGAGAGGTAACCCCTGACCCCTGACCTAACTATACTGAGATGGAAAGGTAACCTGACCCCTGACCTAACTATACTGAGATGGAGAGGTAACCCCTGACCCCTGACCTAACTATACTGAGATGGAGAGGTAACCCCTGACCCCTGACCTAACTATACTGAGATGGAAAGGTAACCCCTGACCCCTGACCTAACTATACTGAGATGGAGAGGTAACCCCTGACCTAACTATACTGAGATGGAGAGCTGACCCCTGACCTAACTATACTGAGATGGAGAGGTAACCCCTGACCCCTGACCTAACTATACTGAGATGGAGAGGTAACCCCTGACCCCTGACCTAACTATACTGAGATGGAGAGGTAACCTGACCCCTGACCTAACTATACTGAGATGGAAAGGTAACCCCTGACCCCTGACCTAACTATACTGAGATGGAGAGGTAACCCCTGACCCCTGACCTAACTATACTGAGATGGAAAGGTAACCTGACCCCTGACCTAACTATACTGAGATGGAAAGGTAACCTGACCCCTGACCTAATTATTCTGAGATGGAGAGTTAACCCCTGACCCCTGACCTAACTATACTGAGATGGAGAGGTAACCCCTGACCTAACTATACTGAGATGGAGAGGTAACCCCTGACCTAACTATACTGAGATGGAGAGGTAACCCCTGACCCCTGACCTAACTATACTGAGATGGAAAGGTAACCTGACCCCTGACCTAACTATACTGAGATGGAAAGGTAACCTGACCCCTGACCTAATTATTCTGAGATGGAGAGTTAACCCCTGACCCCTGACCTAACTATACTGAGATGGAGAGGTAACCTGACCCCTGACCTAACTATACTGAGATGGAAAGGTAACCCCTGACCCATGACCTAACTATACTGAGATGGAAAGGTAACCTGACCCCTGACCTAACTATACTGAGATGGAAAGGTAACCTGACCCCTGACCTAACTATACTGAGATGGAAAGGTAACCCCTGACCCCTGACCTAACTATACTGAGATGGAAAGGTAACCTGACCCCTGACCTAACTATACTGAGATGGAAAGGTAACCTGACCCCTGACCTAATTATTCTGAGATGGAGAGTTAACCCCTGACCCCTGACCTAACTATACTGAGATGGAGAGGTAACCCCTGACCCCTGACCTAACTATACTGAGATGCAGAGGTAACCCCTGACCCCTGACCTAACTATACTGAGAAGGATAGGTAACCTGACCCCTGACCTAACTATACTGAGATGGAGAGGTAACCCCTGACCCCTGACCTAACTTTACTGAGATGGAGAGGTAACCCCTTACCCCTGACCTAACTATACTGAGATGGAGAGGTAACCCCTGACCTAACTATACTGAGATGCAGAGGTAACCCCTGACCCCTGACCTAACTATACTGAGATGGAGAGGTAACCCCTGACCTAACTATTCTGAGATGGAGAGGTAACCCCTGACCCCTGACCTAACTATACTGAGATGGAGAGGTAACCCCTGACCCCTGACCTAACTATACTGAGATGGAGAGGTAACCCCTGACCCCTGACCTAACTATACTGAGATGGAGAGGTAACCCCTGACCTAACTATACTGAGATGGAGAGGTAACCCCTGACCCCTGACCTAACTATACTGAGATGGAGAGGTAACCCCTGACCCCTGACCTAACTATACTGAGATGGAGAGGTAACCCCTGACCCCTGACCTAACTATACTGAGATGGAGAGGTAACCCCTGACCCCTGACCTAACTATACTGAGATGCAGAGGTAACCCCTGACCCCTGACCTAACTATACTGAGATGGAGAGGTAAACCCTGACCCCTGACCTAACTATACTGAGATGGAGACGTAACCCCTGACCCCTAACCAAACTATGCTGAGATGGAGAGGTAACCCCTGACCCCTGACCTAACTATACTGAGATGGAGAGGTAACCCCTGACTGACCTAACTATACTGAGATGGAAAGGTAACCTGACCCCTGACCTAACTATACTGAGATGGAGAGGTAACCCCTGACCCCTGACCTAACTATACTGAGATGGAGAGGTAACCCCTGACCCCTGACCTAACTATACTGAGATGGAAAGGTAACCCCTGACCCCTGACCTAACTATACTGAGATGGAGAGGTAACCCCTGACCCCTGACCTAACTATACTGAGATGGAGAGGTAACCCCTGACCCCTGACCTAACTATACTGAGATGGAGAGGTAACCCCTAACCCCTGACCTAACTATACTGAGATGGAGAGGTAACCCCTGACCCCTGACCTAACTATACTGAGATGGAGAGGTAACCCCTGACCTAACTATACTGAGATGGAAAGGTAACCCCTGACCCCTAACCTAACTATACTGAGATGGAGAGGTAACCCCTGACCCCTGACCTAACTATACTGAGATGGAGAGGTAACCCCTGACCCCTGACCTAACTATACTGAGATGGAGAGGTAACCCCTGACCCCTGACCTAACTATACTGAGATGGAGAGGTAACCCCTGACCCCTGACCTAACTATACTGAGATGGAGAGGTAACCCCTGACCCCTGACCTAACTATACTGAGATGCAGAGGTAACCCCTGACCTAACTATACTGAGATGGAGAGGTAACCCCTGACCCCTGACCTAACTATACTGAGATGGAGAGGTAACCCCTGACCCCTGACCTAACTATACTGAGATGGAAAGGTAACCCCTGACCCCTGACCTAACTATACTGAGATGGAAAGGTAACCCCTGACCCCTAACCTAACTATACTGAGATGGAGAGGTAACCCCTGACCCCTGACCTAACTATACTGAGATGGAGAGGTAACCCCTGACCCCTAACCAAACTATACTGAGATGGAAAGGTAACCCCTGACCCCTGACCTAACTATACTGAGATGGAAAGGTAACCCCTGACCCCTGACCTAACTATACTGAGATGGAGAGGTAACCCCTGACCTAACTATACTGAGATGGAGAGGTAACCCCTGACCCCTGACCTAACTATACTGAGATGGAGAGGTAACCCCTGACCCCTGACCTAACTATACTGAGATGGAGAGGTAACCCCTGACCCCTAACCAAACTATACTGAGATGGAAAGGTAACCCCTGACCCCTGACCTAACTATACTGAGATGGAAAGGTAACCCCTGACCCCTGACCTAACTATACTGAGATGGAGAGGTAACCCCTGACCCCTGACCTAACTATACTGAGATGGAGAGGTAACCCCTGACCCCTGACCTAACTATACTGAGATGGAGAGGTAACCCCTGACCCCTGACCTAACTATACTGAGATGGAGAGGTAACCCCTGACCCCTGACCTAACTATACTGAGATGGAGAGGTAACCCCTGACCCCTAACCTACATTTTTTTACATTACATTCTTATTCTATAATGTATTAAATAGTTTTTTCCCCCTCATCAATCTACACACAATACCCCATATCACATTTACATAAGTATTCAGACCCTTTACTCAGTACTTTGTTGAAACACCTTTGGCAGCGTTTACAGCCTCAAGTCTTCTTGGGAATGACGCTACAAGCTTGGCACACCTGTATTTGGGGAGTTTCTCCCATTCTTCTCTGCAGATCCTCTCAAGCTCTTTCAGGTTGGATGGGGAACGTCGCTGCACAGCTATTTTCAGGGCCCCCCAGAGGTGTTCGATCAGGTTCAAGTCCGGGCTCTGGCTGGGACACTCAAGGACATTCAGAGACTTGTCCTGAAGCCACTCCTGCTTTGTCTTGGCTGTGTGCTTAGGGTCGTTGTCCTGTTGGAAGGTGAACCTTCTCCCCAGTCTGAGGTCCTGAGCATTCTGATTGCAGGTTTTCATCAAGGATCTCTCTGTACTTGCTCTGTTCATTTTTCCCTCGATCCTGACTAGTCTCCCAGTCCCTGCCGCTGAAAAACATCCCCACAGGATGATGCTGCCACCACCATGCTTCACCGTAGGGATTTTGCCAGGATTCCTCCAGACGTGACGCTTGTCATTCAGGCCAAAGAGTTCAATCTTGGTTTCATCAGACCAGAGAATCTTGTTTCTCATGGTCTGAGAATCCTTTAGGTTCGTTTTGGCAAATTTCAAGCGGGCTGTCATGTGCCTTTTACTGAGGGGTGGCTTCCGTCTGGTCACTCTAAAATAAAGGCCTGATTGGTGGAGTGCTGCAGAGATCATTTGCTTCTGGAATCTTCACCATTCTCCTCAGAGGAACTCTGGAGCTCTGTCAGAGTGACCATCGGGTTCTTGGTCACCTTCCTGACCAAGGCCATTCTCCCCCGATTGCTCAGTTTGGCCGGGTGGCCAGCTCTAGGAAGAGTCTTGGTGGTTACAAACTTCTTCCATTTAAGAATGATGGAGGCCACTGTGTTCTTGGGGACCTTCAATACTGCAGAAATATTTTGGTACCCTTCCCCAGTTCTGTTCCTCGACACAATCCTGTCTCGGAGCTCTACGGACGATTCCTTCAACCTCGTGGCTTGGTTTTTGCTCTGACATGCACTGTCAACTTTGGGACCTTATATAGACAGGTGTGTGCCTTTCCAAATCATGTCAAATCAATTGAATTTACCACAGGTGTACTTCAATCAAGTTGTAGAATAATTGCAAAGAGTTGCAAAGAAAAAGCCATATCTTCATCACAAAACCAACTGATATTGCCAACATCTCAGACTGGCCAATAAAAAGAAAAGATTAAGATGGGCAAAAGAACACAGACACTGGACAGAGGCCTAGGCCAGCATCCCGGAGTCGCCTCTTCACTGTCGACGTTGAGACTGGTGTTTTACGGGTACTATTCAATGAAGCTGCCAGTTGAGGACTTGTGAGGCATCTGTTTCTCAAACTAGACACTTTAATGTACTTGTCCTCTTGCTCAGTTGTGCACCGGGGCCTCCCACTCCTCTTTCTATTCTGAGCCAGTTTGCTCTGTTCTGTGAAGGGACTACACACAACGTTGTACGAGATCTTCAGTTTCTTGGCAATTTCTCGTATGGAATAGCCTTCATTTCTCGGAACAAGAATAGACTGATGAGTTTCAGAAGAAAGGTCTTTGTTTCTGGCCATTTTGAGCCTGTAATCGAACCCACAAATGCTAATGCTCCAGTTTTATTTTTAATTTTAGTTTACCTTTATTTAATCAGGTAGGCCAGTTGAGAACAAGTTCTCATTTACAACTGTGACCTGGCCAAGATAAAGCAAAGCAGGGCGACAAATACAACAACACAGAGTTACACATGGAATAAACAAAAGTACAGTCAATTACACAATAGAAAAAATCTATATACAGTGTGTGCAAATGTAGTAAGATTAGGGAGGTAAGGCAATAAATAGTCCATAGTGGCGAAATAATTACAATTTAGCATTAACACGGGAGTGATAGATGTGCAGATGATGATGTGCAAGTAGAGATACTGGGGTCAAAAATAAATAACAATATGGGGATGAGGTAGTTGGTTGGGCTATTTACAGATGGGCTGTGTACAGATACTCAACTAGTCTAAAGGCCAGTTTTATTGCTTCTTTAATCAGGACAACAGTTTTCAGCTGTGATAACATAATTGCAAAAGTGTTTTCTAATGATCAATCAGTTTTTTTAAATTATAAACTTGGATGAGCTAACACAACGTGCCATTGGAACACAGGAGTGATGGTTGCTGATAATGGGCCTCTGTACGCCTATGTAGATATTCCATTAAAAATCAGCCGTTTCCAGCTACAATAGTAATTTACAACATTAACAATGTCTACACTGTATTTCTGATCAATTTGATGTTATTGTAATGGACAATAAATGTGGACATTTCTAAGTGACCCCAAACTTTTGAACGGTAGTGTATATACTGTATATATATATATATAAACTCAGCAAAAAAAGAAACGTCCCTTTTTCAGGACCCTGTCTTTCAAAGATAATTCGTAAAAATCCAAATAACTTCACAGATCTTCATTGTAAAGGGATTAAACACTGTTTCCCATGCTTGTTCAATGAACCATAAACGATTAATGAACATGCACCTGTGGAACGGTCGTTAAGACACTAACAGCTTATAGACGGTAGGCAATTAAGGTCACAATTATGAAAACTTAGGACACTAAAGAGGCCTTTCTACTGACTCTGAAAAACACCAAAAGAAAGATGCCCAGGGTCCCTGCTCATCTGTGTGGACGTGCCTAAGGCATGCTGCAAGAAGGCATGAGGAGTGCAGATGTGGCCAGGGCAATAAATTGCAATGTCCGTACTGTGAGACGCCTAAGACAGCGCTACAGGGAGACAGGACAGACAGCTGATCGTCCTCGCAGTGGCAGACCACGTGTAACAACACTTGCACAGGATTGGTACATACGAACATCACACCTGCGGGACAGGTACAGGATGGCAACAACAACTGCCCGAGTTACACCAGGAACACACAATCCCTCCATCAGTGCTCAGACTGTCCACAATAGGCTGAGAGAGTCTGGACTGAGGGCTTGTAGGCCTGTTGTAAGGCAGTTCCTCACCAGACATCACTGGCAACAACGTCGCCTATGGACACAAACCCACCGTCGCTGGACCAGACAGGACTGGCAAAAAGTGCTCTTCACTGACGAGTCGCGGTTTTGTCTCACAAGGGGTGATGGTCGGATTCGCGTTTATCGTCAAAGGAATGAGCGTTACACCGAGGCCTGTACTCTGGAGCGGGATCGATTTGGAGGTGGAGGGTCCGTCATGGTCTGGGGCGGTGTGTCACAGTATCATCGGACTGAGCTTGTTGTCATTGCAGGCAATCTTAATGCTGTGCGTTACAGGGAAGACATCCTCCTCCCTCATGTGGTACCCTTCCTGCAGTCTCATCCTGACATGACCCTCCATCATGACAATGCCACCAGCCATACTGCTCGTTCTGTGCATGATTTCCTGCAAGACAGGAATGCCAGTGTTCTGCCATGGCCAGCGATGAGCCCGGATCTCAATCCCATTGAGCACGTCTGGGACCTGTTGGATCGGAGGGTGAGGGCTAGGGCCATCCCCCCCAGAAATGTCTGGGAACTTGCAGGTGCCTTGGTGGAAGAGTCTAACATCTCACAGCAAGAACTGGCACATCTGGTGCAGTCCATGAGGAGGAGATGCACTGCAGTACTTAATGCAGCTGGGGCCCACACCAGATACTGACTGTTACTTTTGATTTTGAACCCCCCTTTGTTCAGGGACACATTATTCCATTTCTGTTAGTCACATGTCTGTGGAACTTGTTCAGTTTATGTCTCAGTTGTTGAATCTTGTTATTTTTATACAAATATTTACACATGTTAAGTTTGCTGAAAATAAACGCAGTTGACAGTGAGAGGACGCTTTTTTTGCTGAGTTTATATACTGTATATACACGCACAAGTATGTGAACTATTTCAAATTAGCAGATTCTGCTTTTTTTTATACACCCGTTGCTCACGTATATAAAATTGAGCACACAGTCTTGCAATCTCCTTAGACAGGCATTGTCAGTAGAATGGCCTTACTAAAGAGCTCAATGACTTTCAACATGGTCCCATCATGGGATGCCACCTTTCCAGCAAGCCAGTTCATCAAATTTCTGCCCTGCTAGAGCTGCCCTGGTCAACTGTAAGTGCTGTTATTTTTTATGTGTAGGCTCAGCCACAAAGTGGTAGGCCACACAAGTTCACAGAACGAGACCGTCGAGTGCTGAAGCACGTAGCGCGTAAAAATCGTCTGTCCTTGGTTGCAACACTCACTACCGAGTTCCAAACTGTCTCTGGAAGCAATGCCAACACAAGAACTGTTCGTTGGGAGCTTCATGAAATGGGTTTCCATGGCCGAGCAGCCGCACACAAGCCTAAGATCACCATGCACATAGCCAAGGTCTACTGTCTCTACTGTAGTTCTACTGTCTCTACTCTAGTTCTACTGTCTCTACTCTAGTTCTACTGTCTCTACTCTAGTTCTACTGTCTCTACTGTAGTTATACTGTCTCTACTCTAGTTCTACTGTCTCTAATCTAGTTCTACTGTCTCTAATCTAGTTATACTGTCTCTACTCTAGTTCTACTGTCTCTACTGTAGTTATACTGTCTCTACTCTAGTTCTACTGTCTCTAATCTAGTTCTACTGTCTCTACTCTAGTTCTACTGTCTCTACTGTAGTTCTACTGTCTCTAATCTAGTTCTACTGTCTCTACTGTAGGTCTACTGTCTCTACTGTAGTTATAATGTCTCTACTCTAGTTCTACTGTCTCTACTGTAGGTCTACTGTCTCTACTGTAGTTATAATGTCTCTACTCTAGTTATAATGTCTCTACTCTAGTTACACTGTCTCTACTCTAGTTCTACTGTCTCTACTCTAGTTATACTGTCTCTACTCTAGTTCTACTGTCTCTACTGTAGTTATACTGTCTCTACTCTAGTTCTACTGTCTCTAATCTAGTTATACTGTCTCTAATCTAGTTCTACTGTCTCTACTCTAGTTCTACTGTCTCTAATCTAGTTCTACTGTCTCTACTCTAGTTCTACTGTCTCTAATCTAGTTCTACTGTCTCTACTGTAGTTATACTGTCTCTACTCTAGTTCTAATGTCTCTATTCTAGTTCTACTGTCTCTACTCTAGTTCTACTGTCTCTACTCTAGTTCTACTGTCTCTAATCTAGTTCTACTGTCTCTAATCTAGTTATACTGTCTCTACTCTAGTTCTACTGTCTCTAATCTAGTTCTACTGTCTCTACTGTAGGTCTACTGTCTCTACTGTAGTTATAATGTCTCTACTCTAGTTCTACTGTCTCTATTCTAGTTCTACTGTCTCTACTCTAGTTATACTGTCTCTAATATAGTTATACTGTCTCTAATCTAGTTCTACTGTCTCTACTGTAGTTCTACTGTCTCTACTCTAGTTATACTGTCTCTAATATAGTTATACTGTCTCTAATCTAGTTCTACTGTCTCTACTGTAGTTCTACTGTCTCTAATCTAGTTCTACTGTCTCTAATCTAGTTATACTGTCTCTAATCTAGTTATACTGTCTCTACTCTAGTTCTACTGTCTCTAATCTAGTTCTACTGTCTCTACTGTAGGTCTACTGTCTCTACTGTAGTTATAATGTCTCTACTCTAGTTCTACTGTCTCTATTCTAGTTCTACTGTCTCTACTCTAGTTATACTGTCTCTAATATAGTTATACTGTCTCTAATCTAGTTCTACTGTCTCTACTGTAGTTCTACTGTCTCTACTCTAGTTATACTGTCTCTACTGTAGTTCTACAGTCTCTACTCTAGTTCTACTGTCTCTACTCTAGTTATACTGTCTCTAATATAGTTATACTGTCTCTAATCTAATTCTACTGTCTCTCCTGTAGGTCTACTGTCTCTACTGTAGTTATAATGTCTCTACTCTAGTTCTACTGTCTCTACTCTAGTTCTACTGTCTCTATTCTAGTTCTACTGTCTCTACTCTAGTTATACTGTCTCTAATATAGTTATACTGTCTCTACTCTAGTTCTACTGTCTCTACTCTAGTTCTACTGTCTCTACTCTAGTTCTACTGTCTCTAATATAGTTATACTGTCTCTACTCTAGTTCTACTGTCTCTACTCTAGTTCTACTGTCTCTACTGTAGTTATACTGTCTCTACTCTAGTTATACTGTCTCTACTCTAGTTATACTGTCTCTACTCTAGTTATACTGTCTCTACTGTAGTTATACTGTCTCTACTCTAGTTCTACTGTCTCTACTCTAGTTCTACTGTCTCTAATATAGTTCTACTGTCTCTACTCTAGTTCTACTGTCTCTACTGTAGTTATACTGTCTCTACTGTAGTTATACTATCTCTACTGTAGTTATATTGTCTCTACTGTAGTTCTACTGTCTCTACTCTAGTTATACTGTCTCTACTGTAGTTATACTATCTCTAATACAGTTATACTGTCTCTACTGTAGTTATACTGTCTCTACTGTAGTTATACTGTCTCTACTGTAGTTATACTATCTCTAATACAGTTATACTGTCTCTACTGTAGTTATACTATCTCTACTGTAGTTATACTGTCTCTACTGTAGTTCTACTGTCTCTACTGTAGTTATACTATCTCTAATACAGTTATACTGTCTCTACTGTAGTTATACTGTCTCTACTGTAGTTCTACTGTCTCTACTGTAGTTATACTATCTCTAATACAGTTATACTGTCTCTACTGTAGTTATACTATCTCTACTGTAGTTATATTGTCTCTACTGTAGTTATACTATCTCTACTCTAGTTCTACTGTCTCTACTCTAGTTCTACTATCTCTATTCATTTCATATTTTGTCTTTTGTAACCTCTGACCTCTTACCTCTGCAGGGTTTTTGGGTTCCCGGTCCACTACACAGATGTGTCCAACATGAGTCGTCTCTCCAGACAGCGTCTGTTGGGGCGGTCCTGGAGCGTTCCAGTCATACGACACCTCTTTGCCCCGCTCAAAGAGTACTTCGCCTGCAACTAATACAAACACACACACACACACACACACACACACACACACACACACACACACACACACACACACACACACACACACACACACACACACACACACACACACACACACCTCAACTGAAAGAGTTCTCAGCCTGGAGCCCCGCCCATGACCCACAGGCCGATGCCCAACCAGAAAGGTTCCAGCCCCACCTCGGTGTTAACCAATCACAAGCCAGGATACGCCCCAACCCCGGTGTTTACCTATCACAAACCAGGGAACACCCCCACCCCGGTGCTAACCAATCACAAACTAAACCTGTTATCCAGCCACAAAACAATACTCCGACAACATGGACTGTCTCTCTTCCAGTCTCTCTGTCACACACCTCAGATTCCTCAGATTCCATGGTGCTAGTTGACAAGGTGCTTCAACACTCAGTGGTGGTTAATCTGCTCTACATCTCCCTCCTGTACTGTTAATCACATCTATGGTGCTACACACACACACACACACACACACACACACACACACACACACACACACACACACACACACACACACACACACACACACACACACACACACACACACACACACACACACACACACACACACACACAGAGAAGTCACTACCAGGTCTTTGTTCAGTAGTTTCATTAGTTTGCAGTGTTTCTTTCTCTTCAGGTAGCAGCTTGTTTTCTACTGTCTCTAAGTGCAGCAGAGGGGTTAGAGGTCAGGGGTTAGAGGTCAGTGTTCTACAGTTAAGCGTTGTGGGGGTAGTTCAGCATGATGAGACCCGAGGTTAGCGCCCAGAGAGAGCCTCGTCTTTAGTTCAGTGGGCTAACGTGGTCTCGTGGCGCACAGACAATCCAGGTTTACACAGCAGTCAATCACACTAGTGGGTTACACAGTTTGCTGCACACACACACACACAAACATACACACACACACACAAACACACACACACACAGTTGTGATGAGCTGTTTCCAACCCTGTGCTCCGTCAAGCGCAAACACAGCTGTCTCCCATGGTGCAGTGGGGCGTTATGTCATAAGGTGCTCGCTTACGGTAATATGGTTACTCTGGGTTACCATCAATTACTATCTGTCAGTATAGTGAGTGGTCTGTTGTACTGTAGGGGGAGGGGCTTGGGGGTGGGATGTTTATTTGTTGTTTGATGTGATTTACTGGTGGTTATTTGATTGACAGGTGATAAGTCAACGAGGGTATCACCCGTTGAGAGTTGTGACAGGGTGGAGACCGAGCACAGAGACACGCTCCTCTCACGGCTGGAATGAAATGTGTTTTGAAGAGGATGTTTCAAAAGGTGCTAAAATAAAAATATGACAAATCTAGAATATATCAAATCTATAGTTAGAATAAGGTTGTCTTTCCAATGGCTGTATTTAGTTGTGGTAGAGAGTCAAAGGCAATATTATGTACTCTTGTATGCAGAATAACTAAAGCAGAATAACTAAAGCAGAATAACTAAAGGCTTTTTAACTTTGTACTTGAACCTGTAATGAATAAAGGATTCATGTTTTAGCCTAGAGATAATGTCTGGCACACTGATCGTGTATTGTGGTACATATACCTTCCTCCCCAGCAAACCGTGAACATTCCCAGAACGTTAGCTCAGATTCCCATTAAGTTCTAGTTCGGGTTTTATGTAACATTAGGATGATATCATATATTTATTCATCAAATGTGTTTTTTAGAGAACATTCCAAGGATATGTCATGTAACATTTAACAACCACAATAGAACATTCCCCAAAAGTGTGTATGTTTGTATAAAACATTTGCATGATGTTGCTAGAACATTCCTATAACATATGTATTGTGTTCTTTAAAAGGTTCCCAGAATGTTTCTTTAGGTTGTGGGAACAGTCTGGTGGGAACATCACAAAATATATGTTCCAGAACACCAGAACTGTCCACTTGTGTGGCTCATTCTACAACTTGGATCTTTTACAGTGTCAAAAACATTCACCTGGTGTTTAGTCTGTTCTTTAATGGTTACCAGAATGTTTCATTAGGTTGTGGGAACAGTCTGGTGGGAACATTGTAACAATCAGCTTAGATTGTAAACTATGCTATCATATAAAATAAATACTGTTTTCCTATGAGAGTGACTGAAGCAAGACAGACAAAATTAATAAAGTGAGAAAAATAATTATATATTATATTTAAAGTGTATAAATTCATAAAAAACAAATAAATTAGCCCCAAATAAATTTCAGAATATCCAAGTCCCAAGACCAACAGAAATGGTCCCAAAGTAGCCTAGTGGTTAGAGCGTTGGACTAGTTACTGAAAGGTTGCTAGATCGAATCCCCGAGGTGACAATCTGTCGTTCTGCCCCTGAACAAGGCAGTTAACCCACCGTTCCTAGGCCGTCATTGTAAATAAGAATTTGTTCTTAACTGACTTGCCTAGTTAAATGAAGGTAAAAAAATAAATATGCTAAATGATGTGACCCACCACCTGGATAAAGTCATATGTAGCAAAATCATTTGAAATTGTGTTTTTTTACATTGGATAAAAGTAGAGACTCAGAGCTAGAAAATGGTATACAACAATTGAAATGTAATTCTGCTTTGAAAGTTGTTCCTCAAGTAAGAATTTGTTCTTAACTGACTTGCCTAGTTAATTAAAGGTAACATTAAAAAAAAAATTTTTTTAAACATTCCCGCAAGAAAGCCAAAAATGTCACTCGAACAGAAGGGAGAACTAACAACTAAAACAAAACAAGCGAGGTTTTAGGAGGGATTCTGAAAGATGCTCAGACGCTCCACTGAAAGTTGACTAGCAACAACAACTGGAACCTAAAAGACTCCCGCCATTTCCTCCCAAGAAGCCCAAGAAGAGATGTACGCTATCCTGCTTCTCATCAACCTGTGAAAGGTTCAACCAATTGTGTGAGGGGTAGGCATGGTCGGATTTCTCCATTCCCTTCTCCGGCTGTTGTATTGGGCAGTTCAACAGGGAGAAATGTCTCAGTCCCTGGAGAACAAACATTGTGCTATACAGGAGCGCATGTACAAGACATCAAAACACTGTTCCCAGACATTATAAACCTGCATCAGGAAATTGAGTCTGTCATAGTTCGTGTGGGGTTCAATGACATTATGAAGGGCAGCTCAGAACAGCTGAAGATGGACTTTAAAGAACTGATTGGGTCTCTGCTTGACACCAACAAACACTCCATAATGTCTGGCCATCTGCCCTCCCTAAATCGTGGCACTGAACATTTCAGCAGACTTGTATCCCTCCATAACTGGCTACGAGACTATTACAGCTCTGTGGGTGTAACATTTATTGACAATTTTGATACCTTCTGGAATTAAAGCTTGTTTTATAATAAGGATGGGATCCACCCAAATCATTTGGGTTCCTGAATACTTTCACGGCATTAAAATGCTACGTTGAGACAGTGACCTAAGCCCAGCTCAGTTAATCCCTACCCTAAACCCAGCTCAATGAATCCCTAAACCCAGCTCAGTTAATCCCTACCCCAAGCCCAGCTCAGTTAATCCCTACCCCAAGCCCAGCTCAGTTAATCCCTACCCTAAACCCAGCTCAGTTAATCCCTACCCTAAACCCAGCTCAATTAATCCCTTACCACAAGCTCAGTTAATCCCTACCCCAAGGCCAGCTCAGTTAATCCCTACCCCAAACCCAGCTCAGTTAATCCCTACCCCAAGCCCAGCTCAGTTAATCCCTACCCCAAGCCCAGCTCAGTTAATCCATACCCCAAGCCCAGCTCAGTTAATCCCTACCCCAAGCCCAGCTCAATTAATCCCTACCCCAAGCCCAGCTCAGTTAATCCCTACCCTAAACCCAGCTCAGTTAATCCCTACCCCAAGGCCAGCTCAGTTAATCCCTACCCTAAACTCAGCTCAGTTAATCTCTACCCCAAGCCCAGCTCAATTAATCCCTACAAGCCCAGCTCAGTTAATCCCTACCCTAAACCCAGCTCAGTTAATCTCTACCCCAAGCCCAGCTCAGTTAATCCCTACCCTAAACTCAGCTGAGTTAATCTCTACCCCAAGCCCAGCTCAATTAATCCCTACAAGCCCAGCTCAGTTAATCCCTACCCTAAACCCAGCTCAGTTAATCTCTACCCCAAGCCCAGCTCAGTTAATCCCTACCATTGTGTCGCTGAGTCGTCATAATGCTTTAGCAAATGTACATTATCCCAGGGGCGTTGGAAGACACAAATGTAAGTAACCTAATGTATGTCCCTCTAACTGCCCTGAATGCCTCGGCTGATCCTACAGCTGTTGTCTGCAGTAATCATGTGTCTATGAACCAGAGTTATACTGTTAGCACTGAGCCGGTGTTCCCCAAATCAAATAAAAAATGTATTGGTCACATACACATGGTTAGCAGATGCCCTATCCCATCTGGACAAGAGGCATACCTATGTAAGAATGCTGTTCATTGACTATAGCTCAGCATTCAACACCATAGTACTCTTCAAGCTCGGGGCCCTGGGTCTGAACCCCGCCCTGTACAACTGGGTCCTGGACTTCCTGACGGGTCGCCCCCAGGTGGTGAAGGTAGGAAACAACATCTCCACTTCACTGATCTTCAACACAGGGGACCAACAAGGGCCCACTCCTGTACTCCCTGTTCACCCACGACTGCGTGGTCAAGCACGCCTCCAACTCAATCATCAAGTTTGCAGACGACACAACAGTGGTAGGCCTGATTAGCAACAATGACGAGACAGCCAACAGCCAACAGGGAAGAGGTGAGGGCCCTGGGAGACTGGTGCCAGGAAAATAACCTCTCACTCAATGTCAACTAAACGAAGGAGCTGATCGTGGACCTCAGGAGACAGCAGAGGGAGCACGCCACTATCCACATCGGTGGGACCGCAGAGGAGAAGGTAGAAAGTTTTAAGTTCCTCAGTGTACACATCACTGACAAACTGAAATGGTCCACCCACACAGACAGTGTGGTGAAGAACAGTGCAACAGTGCCTCTTCAACTCAGGAGGCTTATCACTGAAAACCCTCACAAACGTTTACAGATGCACAATTGAGCGCATCCTGTCGGGCTGTATCACCGCCTGGTACAGCAACTGCTCCGCCCGCAACTGCAAGGCTCTCCAGAGGGTGGTGCGTTCTGCACAACGCATCACATGGGGAAACTACCTGCCCTCCAGGACACCTACACCACCCGAAGTCACAGGAAGGCCAAAAAGATCATCAAGGACATCAACCACCGGAGCCACTGCCTGTTCACACTGCTACCATCCAGAAGGTGAGGTCAGTACAGGTGCATCAAAGCTGGGACCAAGAGATTGAGAAACAGCTTCTATCTCAAGGCCATCAGACTGCTAAAAAGCCATCACTAGCACATCAGAGGCGGCTGCCTATAGACATAGATTAGGAATCACTGGCCTCTTTAAGGAAATGAAACACTAGCCACTTTAATAATGTCTCCGTATCTTGCATTACTCATCTCATATGTATAAACTGCACTCTATACTATGTCACTGTGTCTTAGTCCAATGCCGCTTTGACATATATGTATATATTCTTTATTCATTCCGTACATGTTGTGAAACTGTTGTTTGAGCATGAGCATGTCTACTTCTGCTAAGTTTCCCAGTAAAGCAATGAAAACAATCAAGCATCCCAGAAAAGTGCTAAAAATAGCCCACGTTTACATATGTAACATAAAAAATATGGTTCAGGAAGTCAATAATTTGCTAGTAACAGATGACATTCATATTCTGACTCCCTGAAACTCACTTAGATAATACCTTTGATGATACAGTGGTAGCAAGACATGGTTATAACATTTACAGAAATGCTAATGTTGGAGGTGTTGCTGTTGATATTCTGAACCACATTCCTGTAAAGATTAGAGAGGATCTAATGTTAAATAGTGTTGAAGTAATATGGCTACAGGTTCATCTGCCTCACCTAAAGCCCATTCTGGTGGGAAGCTGCTATAGACCACCAAGTGCTAACAGTCAGTATCTGGATAATATGTGTGAAATGCTTGATAATATATGTGTTATCAACAAACAGAGAGGTATATTTTCTGTGTGATTTAAATATTGACTGGCTTTCATCAAGCTGCCCACTCCAGAAAAAGCTTCAAACTGTAACCAGTGTCTGCAACCAACCTAGCTACAAACAGCACAGGAATGAAATCATCTACATGTATTGATCACATCTTTACTAACGCTGTAGAAATTAGCTCTAAAGCAGTATCCAGATCCATCGGATGTAGTGATCACAATATAGTAGCCATATCTAGGAAAACCACAGTTCCAAAGGCTGGGCCTAATATAGTGTATAAGAGGTCATACAATACATTTTGTAATGATTCCTATGTTATTGATGTAAAGAACATCTGTTAGTCCATGGTGTGTAATGAGGAGCAAACAGATACTGATCTTGACACATTTATGAAATTGCTTATTCCAGTTACTAATAAGCATGCACCCATTAAGAAAATGACTGTAAAAACTGTTAAATCCCTGTGGATTGATGAGGAATTTAAAAATTGTATGATTGAGAGGGATGAGGCAAAAGGTATGGCAAATAAGTCTGGATGCACAACTGATTGGCAAACGTACTGCAAATTGAGAAATCATGTGACTAAACTGAATAAAAAGAAGAAGAAACTACCCTATGAAACAAAGATAAATGTAATAAACAATGATAGTAAAAAGCTTTGGAGCACCTTCAATTTTTTGAAAAAAGGCAAACTTCATTGAATCAGATGGCTCATTCATCACAAAACCAACTGATATTGCCAACATCTCAGACTGGCCAATAAAATAAAAGATTAAGATGGCAAAAGAACACAGACACTGGACAGAGGAACTCTGCCTAGAAGGCCAGGATCCCGGAGTCGCCTCTTCACTGTTGACATTGAGACCAGTGTTTTGCGGGTACTATTTAATGAAGCTGCCTGTTGAGGACTTGTGAGGTGTCTGTTTCTCAAACTAGACACTCTAATGTACTTGTCCTCTTGCTCAGTTGTGTACCGGGGCCTCCACCTCCTCTTTCTATTCTGGTTAGATCCAGTTTGCTCTGTTCTGTGAAGGGAGTAGTACACAGCGTTGTACGAGATCTTCAGTTTCTTGGCAATTTCTCTATGTCTCAGAACACGAATTGACTGACGCGTTTCAGAAGAAAGGACTTTGTTTCTGGCCATTTTTAGCCTGCAATCGAACCCACAAATGCCGATGCTTCAGATACTCAACTAGTCTAAAGGCCAGTTGTATTGCTTCTTTAATCAGAACAACAGTTTTCAGCTGCACTAACATAATTACAAAATGTTTTTCTAATGATCAATTAGCCTTTTAAAAGGATAAACTTGGATTAATTACACACAATGTGACAGATGAGTGATGTCACAAGGATGATGCTGGAGAGGCGAAGCAGATATGGGGAGTCAAACATTAATATGGAACGGACATGGAACGAGACAGGAACAGCGTCAGCACACGGGTAACACAGACATCAGTGGGGAACAGAGCAGGGGAACTGACAAATATAGGGGAGGTAATAAACAGTTGATGAGTGAGTCCAGGTGAGTCCAATATCGCTGAAGCGCTTGACGAGGGAAGGCAGGTGTACGTAAATGATGGTGGCAGGATAATGCAGGGCAGCATGGTGCCCTCGAGCGCCAGGGGGGAAGAGCGGGAGCAGGCCTGACAGTACCCCCCCCCCCCCCTCTAGGGGCGCCACCCGTCGTCCCACCTGGGCGCTGGGCCAGCCGGCTGGGGGTAACCTCCCCTGGGCGAACCGGCAGCTTCAAGGAATTGTGTACAGTCGTGGCCAAAAGTTTTGAGAATGACACAAATATTAATTTTCACAAAGTCTGCTGCCTCATTTTGTATGATGGCAATTTGCATATACTCCAGGATGTTATAAAGAGTGATCAGATGAATTGCAATTATTTGCAAAGTCCCTCTTTGCCATGCAAATGAACTGAATCCCCAAAAAACATTTCCACTGCATTTCAGCCCTGCCACAAAAGGACCAGCTGACATCATGTCAGTGATTCTCTTGTTAACACAGGTGTGAGTGTTGATGAGGACAAGGTTGAAGATCACTCTGTCATGCTGATTGAGTTCAAATAACAGACTGGAAGCTTCAAAAGGAGGGTGGTGCTTGGAATCGTTGTTCTTCTTCCCCTGTCACCCATGGTTATCTGCAAGGAAACACGTGCCGTCATCATTGCTTTGCACAAAAAGGTATTCACGGGCAAGGATATTGCTGCCAGTAAGATTGCACCTAAATCAACCATTTATCGGATCATCAAGAACTTCAAGGAGAGCGGTTCAATTGTTGTGAAGAAGGCTTCAGGGCACCCAAGAAAGTCTAGCAAGCGCCAGGACCGTCTCCTAAAGTTGATTCAGCTGCGGGATCGGTGCACCACCAGTACAGAGCTTGCTCAGGAATGGCAGCAGGCAGGTGTGAGTGCATCTGCACGCACAGTGAGGCGAAGACTTTTGGAGGATGGCCTGGTGTCAAGAAGGGCAGCAAAGAAGCCACTTCTCTCTAGGAAAATTATCAGGGACAGACTGATTTTCTGCAAAAGGTACAGGGATTGGACTCCTGAGGACTGGGGTAAAGTCATTTTCTCTGATGAATCCCCTTTCCGATTGTTTGGGGCATCCGGAAAAAAGCTTGTCCGGAGAAGACAAGGTGAGCGCTACCATCAGTCCTGTGTCATGCCAACAGTAAAGCATCCTGAGACCATTCATGTGTGGGGTTATTTCTCAGCCAAGGGAGTGGGCTCACTCACAATTTTGCCTAAGATCACAGCCATGAATAAAGAATGGTACCAACACATCCTCTGAGAGCAACTTCTCCCAACCATCCAGGAACAGTTTGGTGACGAACAATGCCTTTTCCAGCATGATGGAGCACCTTGCCATAATGCAAAAGTGGTAACTAAGTGGCTCGGGGAAAAAAACATCAATATTTTGGGTCCATGGCCAGGAAACTCCCCAGACCTTAATCCCATTGAGAACTTGTGGTCAATCAAAAACCCACAAATTCGGACAAACTCCAAGCATTGATTATGCAAGAATGGGCTTTCATCAGTCAGGATGTGGCCCAGAAGTTAATTGACAGCATGCCAGGGCGGATTGCAGAGGTCTTGAAAAAGAAGGGTCAACACTGCAAATATTGACTCTTTGCATCAACTTCATGTAATTGTCAATAAAAGCCTTTGACACTTATGAAATGCTTGTAATTATACTTCAGTATTCCATAGTAACATCTGACAAAAATATCTAAAGACACTGAAGCTGCAAACTTTGTGAAAATTTATATTTGTGTCATTCTCAAAACTTTTGGCCACGACTGTACAGATCATTGTGACATGGGGCCGTGCGTTATCATGCTGAAACATGAGGTGATGGCAGCGGATGAATGGCACGACAATGGGCCTCAGGATCTCATCACGGTATCTCTGTAGATTGTCATCGATAAAATGCAATTGTGTTCATTGTCCATAGCTTATGCCTTCCCATACCACAACCCCACTGCCACCATGGGGCACTCTGTTCACAATGTTGACAACGCTACAAGGGTAGAAGATGGGGAGAAAATAAATATGAATTGGATCCTAAAAATTGACTGGTGAGTAGGTTTTTGTTCATCGATTACAAATAAGCATTTGGTTATCATGATATTGTTTTAAAAAGAATAATATAATTGACTCATGGCAGAAAGAATGGTGAGTATTATTCCAGGCACTGACATGACTTAAAGGGATACTGTGATATTGAGATTTAGGTTGTTTTTCTACTTACCCAAACTAATGGAAACCATTTTTATGTATCTGCGTGCAGTTGGGAGATTATTGAAGTAAGCATATTTTGGTGCCGGACGTCTCCAATGCGAGCCAGCTCCTCTCAAAAACAATTACAATTAGGGCACAAGGCGAGACCCAGATGCAGACACGGGAGGCAAATGGTTTGAGTCTTTAATATTTATTAATCAATCCAAAAGGAGTAGGTAAGAGAATGGTCGTGGACAGAAGGCAAAAAGGTCAAAAACAGTTCAGAGTCAAGGAGGTACAGAGTGGCAGGCAGGTTTGAGGTCAGGGCAGGCAGAATGGTCAGCCAGGTGGGTACGGAGCCCAGAAAACAGGCAAGGGTCAAAACCGGGAGGACTATCAAAAAGAGAATAGAAGCAGGAGTACGGGAAAACACGTTGGTTGACTTGAAAGACATACAGGTCAAACTGGCACAGAGAGACAGGAAACACAGGGATACACCAGAGAAAATAAGCAACATTTGGAGGGGGTTGAGAAAATCACAACGACAGGTGAAACAGATCAGGTTGTTACAATTACTGTAAGTATCCGATGGTAGCCAGCTACTCTCAAAAACAACTACTGGAAGTCTCCAATGGTAGCCAGCTCCTCTCAAAAGAACATTACTGGAAGTCTCCAATGGTAGCCAGCTGCTCTCAAAAACAACTACTGGAAGTCTCCAATGGTAGCCAGCTCCTCTCAAAAGAACATTACTGGAAGTCTCCAATGGTAGCCAGCTGCTCTCAAAAACAATTACTGGAAGTCACCAATGGTAGCCAGCTACTCTCAAAAACAATTACTGGAAGTCTCCGATGGTAGCCAGCTCCTCTCAAAAGCAATTACTGGAAGTCTCCAATGGTAGCCAATTCCTCTGATAAATCATTACTGGAAGTCTCCAATGGTAGCCAGCTCCTCTCAAAAACAACTATTGGCGGACTCCGATGGAAGCTAGCTACTCTAAAAAACAATTGCTAGAAGTCACCAATGGTAGCCAGCTCCTCTCAAAAACAATTACTGGAAGTCTCCAATGGTAGCCAGCTACTCTAAAAAACAATTGCTAGAAGTCACCAATGGTAGCCAGCTCCTCTCAAAACAACTATTGGCGGACTCCGATGGAAGCTAGCTACTCTCAAAAACAATTACTGGAAGGCACCAATGGTAGCCAGCTACTCTCAAAAACACTTACTGGAAGTCACCAATGGTAGCCAGCTACTCTCAAAAACACTTACTGGAAGTCACCAATGGTAGCCAGCTCCGCTCAAAAATTCTTCCTGGAAGTCTCCAATGGTAGCCAATTCCTCTCAAAAACATTTACTGGAAGCCTCCACTGTTAGCCATCTCTACACAAAAAACTATTACTGGAAGTCTACAATGGTAGCCAGCTCCTCTCAAAAACTATTACAGGGGTCAATGTTTACCCCATAACAGGGTTTGGGTCAATTTCAATTCAAGAAATGTAAGAAGTTAAAGGGTTAGTTAAGTTGTTTACACGTTATAGTCAGGTGGCTAACAAAACAACCACATGGGTTATGGGTGAAATTTGACAAAGTTCAATGTTTTTGGCCAAATCCCCTCAAGTTATTAGTGTCCATGTTTTATTTAATTTAACCTTTATTTAACTAGGCAAGTCAATTAATTAAGAACAAATGCTTATTTACAATGACGACCTACCAAAAGGCTTTGTGCGGGGACGTGGGCTGGGATAAGAAAATACAGGGGAAAACACTCATCACGACAAGAGACAACACAACTCTACATAAAGAGAGACCTAGACAACAACACAGCATGGTAGCAACACAACATGGCAACAACATGGTAGCAACACCACATGACAACAACATGGTAGCAACACAATATGGCAGCAGCACAACATAGTAGCAGCACAAAACATGGTACAAACATTATTGGGCACAGACAACAGCACAAAGGGCAAGAAGGTAAAGACAACAATACATCACGCAAAGCAGCCACAACTGTCAGTTAAAGTGTTCATGATTGAGTCTTTGAACTAAGAGATGGAGATAAAACTGTCCAGTTTTAGTTTTTTTGCAGCTCGTTCCAGTCGCTAGGTGCAGCTAACTGAAAATGACCCCTTGTTTATAGCCTCGTTATTGTTATGTCATTTTATTGTGATACTTTTTAATTTTACTTGAGTTTATTTAGTAAATATGTTCTTTAACTCAATTTCTTGAACTTCATTGTTGGTTAAGGGCTTGTAATTAAGCATTTCACGGTAAGATCTACACCTGTTGTATTCAGCGCATGTGACAAATGCAATTTGATTTGAAGTTTGCCAATGTTGTGATGCAGTAAGGTGGTAAAGCGGAAATCGGAACCATCAATTCCGTTGTTTGGCTGTACCCATAGCAACGTTCGAAAATAAGGTGGCTAGGTAGGGATAAAGTTACTAGGCAACAGGGTATATAATAAACAGTAACAGTCACATTTCGAACTGTCTCAAAGTCCCTCGTTTCGTTCCGTTTGCCTTCGTTTAAGAAACGTTTAGCAACAGATTAGGCAGAATGAATAAACCCCAAGTGATATAGATCCAACATGGCACCTGGGGGATCCGAGGTGATGCAGTTTCGCTGTGACGCAGGTCAAACCTTGCCACTGGGACCGCATGGGAGCCACGCAGGCGCGCTTGGGCAGACAGCAGAGCTGGTCAACAGTTACCAGAGTGAACAGACTGTAGCAACGCAACTAGCACAGACCGGACAGGCTCGGGAACACCGGATCAAATAGAGGCTCTTCACACGAGACAGTCAGTAAATGTCACTAACTATTATCACTACGATGTAAACAATTTAGAAGCGGACTTTATGACAACTAGTTATGTTTTAATAGCTAGTTAGCTAACTGCTATGCAGGTAGACACTCCTCGAGTACCACCGCAGTCAAAGTGTTAGCGGCGCAGTGAGTGAGTGCGTGAGTGTGTGATTATACCGGAGGCCCCCAGAGGGGGTTGGCTGAAAACTATTCCGTTTTCAGAATGACAGCATCATATAAATAACAGTACAGTTCAATGCCGCTGGGCCGGCTGGCCAGACCGACCGTTATGTTTAGTTAACGTTAGCCATATCCCTCGACTAGTAAGTACGTAGGCTAGCAGCTTTAGCTAATTCAGTGAGACAGGCTAGCTAACTATCTCAGTTGTTAAGCTGGCCACTGACGAAGTCACCTTATTATGGTTGTGAGGTTATCTAGCTAGATAGTGTTTGACTGTTGTCCTAGTATGAATAACTCCGTTATCTATATAGATAACGTTACGTTATTATTTACCTAGTAGTTAATTAACTGATATAAAACAACTTTTTCCCCCGTCAACAAGCTGACAGTAACATAGAAATAAGAATTAATGGAACGGGCTTGGAAGCTGTAACCCTGGCAATTGATTTATAAACTCATGGGTGGAGTCGGTAGCACGTAATAATAAGGAATTCCCCTGGACCACGCTCACAGCTTGGGGAAACAAACATTCCTTTACATTCACCCCCGTTGGGCTACCCAGACCCCTCTTTTACCCTGCTGCTACTCTGTTTATTATCAATGCATAGTCACTTTAACTCTACCTACATGTACATATTACCTCAATTACCTCGACTAACGGTGCCCCCGCACATTGACTCTGTATGGTACCTGTATATAGCCTTGATTGTTATTTTACTGCTGCTGTTTAATTATTTGTTACTTTTATTTTCTGTTGTCTACTTATCTATTTTTTACTTAAACCTTATTTTTTTCAAAATTCTTAACTTCTTAAAGCATTGTTGGTTAAGGGCTTGTAAGTAAGCATTTCACTGTAAGGTCTACACCTGTTGTATTCAGTGCGTGTGTAAAATACAATTTGATTTGATGGGGCTCCCAAGTGGCTTCTACACCTGCATTGCTTGCTGTTTGGGGTTTTAGGCTGGGTTTCTGTACAGCACTTTGAGACATCAGCTGATGTAAGAAGGACTATATAAATACATTTGATTTGGCACAGCGGTCTAAGGCACTGCATCTCAGTGCTAGAGGCGTCACTACAGACTCTGGTTCGATTCCAGGCTGTATCACAACTGGCCGTGATTCGGAGTCCCATGGAGCGGCGCAAAATTGTCCCAGCGTCGTCCAGGTTAGGGCTTGGGGGGGGTAGGGCGTCACTGTAAATAACAATATGTTCTGAACTGACATGCCTAGTTAGAATAGTAATAATAATAATGTAAAAGAAATAACAAAACATGCCGAAAAGCTGCTGTGTTGTTCAATGTAACGGTAGCTAACAAACCTTTATACATCGCACTGTTCTGTACAATTGACCTTATTTTAGTGCCCAAAAAACGTAAGCGCAATTTCTCCGTTGGGTCTTTTTAAAAATGGCGGGTGGGGGAGCGAAACCTACAGCGTGATAGTGAAGGGGGGAGATAAGCCGTGTGGGGAAACGGCTTTTCATTATCAGCTCTAAAATGGAAATAAAACACTATAAAGAGTTTTATATAATGTCATTACATATCTATTTGAAGGTTTGTGTCGAATTTGAATCAGATTTTTAGGGCGGCGCTAATCTTCAGAAGTGAACAGCAGCTGTCGCGGCTTTTGAGAGTCATGATGGCTTGCAGTGATGACGCAAAAAATTCAATCATTCAGTTGTACAATTGACTAGGTATCCCCCCCCCCCTTACCATGTCCCTGTCCCTTTCTTGTTTTTAATCTGTGAGAGAAGCGCTACACCTGGTGGAGAGAGGATGTACGACACAGAATGAGTTGCATTATGGGTGCCGTACGTTACGTCATGACACATCTCAATTTAACGTACAGCGTCAGAGGGGTCAGTTTTTTCAACTTTACTCCGATACTACCTGGCTATTGCCATGTCAATCAACGGTTGAATAGAAACGTAGTTCACACCCCTGATTTTGATGTCAACACAGTCGCTACAGTCACATTAGGGCTCCTGAGTGGTGCAGCGGTCTAAGGCACTGCATCTCAGTGCTAGTGGCGTCGCTACAGACACCCTGTTCGAATCCAGGCTGTATCACAACCGGCCGTGATTGGGAAGCGCATAATTTTCCCAGCGTGTTCCGGGTTTGGCCGGTGTAGGCCGTCATTGTAAATAAGAATATGTTCTTAACTGACTTGCCTGGTTAAGTTTTAAAACATGTAAAAGGTTTCA
Source organism: Salvelinus alpinus (assembly GCF_045679555.1). Lineage (NCBI taxonomy): Eukaryota > Metazoa > Chordata > Actinopteri > Salmoniformes > Salmonidae > Salvelinus > Salvelinus alpinus. Next base: position 5,335,805 of record NC_092112.1, on the reverse strand, counting down.
TTGCAGCCTCGTTTGAATGCCGCAGTTTCACAAATTTGTACAGAATGGGGTTAGTCACCATTACATGTAACCAGTTCAGAAGACCCGACCGACGGATCACAATGCTCCCACATAGGGAAATAGAGCCCTGGTGGCTTCAAAAGACCCGACCGACGGATCACAATGCTCCCACATAGGGAAATAGAGCCCTGGTGGCTTCAGAAAACCAACCGACGGATCACAATGCTCCCACATAGGGAAATAGAGCCCTGGTGGCTTCAGAAGACCCGACCGACGGATCACAATGCTCCCACATAGGGAAATAGAGCCCTGGTGGCTTCAGAAGACCTGACCGACGGATCACAATGCTCCCACATAGGGAAATAGAGCCCTGGTGGCTTCAAAAGACCTGACCGATGGATCACAATGCTCCCACATAGGGAAATAGAGCCCTGGTGGCTTCAAAAGACCTGACCGATGGATCACAATGCTCCCACATAGGGAAATAGAGCCCTGGTGGCTTCAGAAGACCTGACCGACGGATCACAATGCTCCCACATAGGGAAATAGAGCCCTGGTGGCTTCAGAAGACCTGACCGACGGATCACAATGCTCCCACATAGGGAAATAGAGCCCTGGTGGCTTCAAAAGACCTGACCGATGGATCACAATGCTCCCACATAGGGAAATAGAGCCCTGGTGGCTTCAGAATATTGTTAGCTGTGGGAAATGTGGGGACCCGGTGTCTATGGGTGCGTTTGTAAATTCACTATGCCACAGAGCGCTCAGAATGTACTCTGGGCGTTCGTAAATTCACTATGCCACAGAGCGTTCAGAGTGTACTCTGGGCGTTTGTGAATTCAGAGCGTTGTCATTGTCAGTTTGTAAATTCAGAGTGTTTTGCTCTCGGAGCGTTCAGAGTGCACACTGGACGCTCTGGCCGAGGAGTAGGGTTGATCCGAGCGTTCTGACCTCACAACAGCAGTCATGCACCCAAAGCTAACTGGCTAATGTTGGCTAGCTTACTAGCTACTTTCAGACACATAATGAGAGAACAGCTCTCTGACCATTTTACTCGCCCTAGCAGAGCTGGTTAGGCTGTTTTCATGTTATCCAGAGCGTTGGTGATTGTAACTGTGCTGCTGGCAACAATTTAGTTAAGCTTTTTTGCCAACGTTTACTGACACCGGTCATATTCATCCGTTATTCTCCGCATTGGCACACTCAGACGAGACTGCTCTAAAATCTGAGAAAATAGCCAGAGTGAATTTACGAACGCACCCCAAGTAGGCTCAGCTCCACGTTTCTTTGTGTGTAGAAAACATTTAATCACAGCTAAGACATCTACCTTGTTTAGTAGAGGCCATTTGTACCTCCACTCACCACTTGTAGCTGTTATCATCCATCTGTTTGTAATTTTGGTCTAAAACAAGCAGACAACAAGACAATTGCATTTGAAAAGGGTAATGTTTTTTTTTGCTGCGAACCGATTGGATAACCTAGGGTGTTTTCCCTACAGGTAGTGGTGGGGAGTCGACTCCCATTTCTGGATGTCAAGCTTCATTTCCGCTACGAATCAACTCCTAAGATCCAGTATCTTTGCAACGGAGGAAACTATTTGCTTTCGGGTGGGTTGCACCAACATGGATTAACTCTTAAACTGGGTTAAATCAAGGTTTATCTATTAATCTTGTTGCACCAAATTTGAAATTTAGTTTTAAATGAATCCTAGTTAAATTAAATCCTTCCTCTAATCTAAGTTTAGTTTTCACTTTAAACCTAGATTTATTTTAAGCCTGTTGCTCAATGAATAAAAAATTAATTTAGATTGGAGATTAATTTTAAAGTGCCACTTGAGGTGGTTGAACTGATCAAATGGCAGCATATCTACTGTGGAGAGACCAAAACAAGTTCCTCAGAGAACAATTAGAGACAGGTTGAACCCTGTTGAGTTTTATGATAACGGTGAGTTTTCAAGGAGATACTGCTTCTCCAAGGACTCTGTAATGCAACTGGGCAGAAAGGTTGGACCAAGCATTAAGCATGGGAGTGATAGGAACGAGGCTGTACCTCCCACTACTTCTCCAAGGACTCTGTAATGCAACTGGGCAGAAAGGTTGGACCAAGCATTAATCATGGGAGTGATAGGAACGAGGCTGTACCTCCCACTACTTCTCCAAGGACTCTGTAATGCAACTGGGCAGAAAGGTTGGACTAACGCATGGGAGTGATAGGAACGAGGCTGTACCCCCACTACTGCAGCTCCTGGTGACCCTACGGTTCTATGTAACTGGATGTTTCCAGATGGTGGATGGGGACCTTTCTGGACTCCACAAGTCAACCGTCTGCAGGATTGTAGCCAGAGTGTACAGTGATATTGCCGGTCTGAAGAATCAGTACCTCAGGTTCAGTCCTACAGAGGAAACAGCAGCTGGATTTTACAGGAGAGCTAGATTCCCAGGTGTACTAGGGGCAATAGACTGTTCACACATTCACAACAGGCATATCTTATGACTCCCCTTTTAACCCCCCAGACACCTGAAGAGAGAGAATAGAACGCCTCTCATATCCTGGCAGGAGGTCTCATAGAGAGAGTTTTTGGAATGTGGAAAAAAAGATTCCCCTGCCTAAAGGAGGGGTTCTGCACGGAGATGGACACTACACTGACAATCATTATTGCAGTGGCAGTTCTGTATAACTTTGGCAAGAGACAAGGAGACGATCTACCCGAGGAGGATCTACCCGAGGCCATGGAGGACCTACCCGAGGAGGCCGTGGAGGACCTACCCGAGGAGGCCGTGGAGGACCTACCCGAGGAGGCCGTGGAGGACCTACCCGAGGAGGCCGTGGAGGACCTACCCGATGAGGCCGTGGAGGACCTACCCGAGGAGGCCGATGAGGACCTACCCGAGGAGGCCGATGAGGACCTACCCGAGGAGGCCGATGAGGACCTACCCGAGGAGGACCTGGCCGAGGAGGACCTACCCGAGGAGGACCTACCCGAGGAGGACCTACCCGAGGACCTACCCGAGGAGGACCTACCCGAGGAGGACCTACCCGAGGAGGACCTGGCCGAGGAGGACCTACCCGAAGAGGACCTACCCGAGGAGGACCTACCCGTGGAGGACCTACCCGTGGAGGACCTACCCGAGGAGGACCTACCCGAGGAGGACCTACCCGTGGAGGACCTACCCGAGGAGGCCGCGGAGGACCTACCCGAGGAGGCCGCGGAGGACCCACCCGAGGAGACTGCGGAGGACCCACCCGAGGAGACTGCGGAGGACCCACCCGAGGAGACTGCGGAGGACCCACCCGAGGAGACTGCGGAGGACCCACCCGAGGAGACTGCGGAGGACCCACCCGAGGAGACTGCGGAGGACCAAGCTGCCGATGCCAATGGGAATGCTGTGAGGAGAACCTTATTTGAGAACAATTTTGCAGCCTAAGGTGTGTATAATGTAACATTGGTAACATGTAAAAAGCAATATTAGATTTTGATCGACACATACAAATCCTAATCCTAATCCTCTATATTCAAACGTATTATTAAGACCTATTCTCAATATCATACAGGGTGGAAGCACCAGAACACAAGAGTGGAGGACACCAAACTGCTTGGCAAAGCATTGTTTTAATAAATAATTGTTTTAATAAATCAAAAGATCAGCATTCATTACACAGTGGGCATTCGTTTCCCTGAAGGAGTTTCCGTTTCTGAATTTGCAGTAGCTCTTTTTGTAAATGCAGGACCTCAATCTGCAGTAGATTTTTCTCTCTCTCTCCAGCTCCAAAACATCAATATGAGCTTGGTTCATGTCAGTTCTGGGGCGTTGCTTGGCCTGTCTGCTGTTTTTGTTGCTGGTGCAAGATCCAGGCACTGCTGCTTCTCCACAGCACAGGGTGTCAGCTCAACTCAAGGAAAGAAAATAAATTGAAGAAAATTAACTCTTTATTTTGCTATTTACGTGCCCATTTTGTACAACAATTGAATTGGGGCTTATGATATGAGCAGCCTTGGTATTAATGAGGATGTTATGTAACATGCTGTAACGGGTCTGATAACGGTAACCTCTGATAACGGTAACCTCTGATAACGGTAACCTCTGATAACGGTAACCTCTGATAACGGTAACCTCTGATAACGGTAACCTCTGATAACGGTAACCTCCGATAACGGTAACCTCTGATAACGGTAACGTTGTAGTGAAGTAGCATTAACGTTAGTTTTAACGTGTGTTATAGCCATTGATATTTACCAGTTATTTATGCTTACTAAATATTGGTGGGTCGAGTTGTCCATCGTTATCATAGGGGTTAAAGAGAGGGGCAAACTGCTGGGGATCAATTCCCTTGAGGAGGCCCTCCTCTGGTCTGAAATAGCCCCCACCGCTCCTCTGGTCTGAAATAGCCCCCACCGCTCCTCTGGTCTGAAATAGCCCCCACCGCTCCTCTGGTCTGAAATAGCCCCCACCGCTCCTCTGGTCTGAAATAGCCCCCACCGCTCCTCTGGTCTGAAATAGCCCCCACCGCTCCTCTGGTCTGAAATAGCCCCCACCGCTCCTCTGGTCTGAAATAGCCCCCACCGCTCCTCTGGTCTGAAATAGCCCCCACCGCTCCTCTGGTCTGAAATAGCCCCCACCGCTCCTCTGGTCTGAAATAGCCCCCACCGCTCCTCTGGTCTGAAATAGCCCCCACCGTTCCTCTGGTCTGAAATAGCCCCCACCGCTCCTCTGGTCTGAAATAGCCCCCACCGCTCCTCTGGTCTGAAATAGCCCCCACCGCTCCTCTGGTCTGAAATAGCCCCCACCGCTCCTCTGGTCTGAAATAGCCCCCACCGCTCCTCTGGTCTGAAATAGCCCCCACCGCTCCTCTGGTCTGAAATAGCCCCCACCGCTCCTCTGGTCTGAAATAGCCCCCACCGCTCCTCTGGTCTGAAATAGCCCCCACCGCTCCTCTGGTCTGAAATAGCCCCCACCGCTCGTCTGGTCTGAAATAGCCCCCACCTCTCGTCTGGTCTGGCCCCCACCACTCGTCTGGTCTGGCCCCCACCACTCCTCTGGTCTGGCCCCCACCTCTCGTCTGGTCTGGCCCCCACCTCTCCTCTGGTCTGAAATAGCCCCCACCACTCCTCTGGTCTGAAATAGCCCCCACCACCTCTCTGGTCTGGCCCCCACCACTCCTCTGGTCTGGCCCCCACCACTCCTCTGCTGCATCCTGTTTGGTTTTGGCTTTACATTTTTTCCAGCACGCCTTTATCTGATTTGGGTCCCTCTTCTCTTTAATCCGCGTCGATCCGTTAAATCTGTCGCATAAAATGGCCCAGGTGTCTTCCTTCTTTTTGACAGACGTGTTGTCTGTCTTTTTATCCTCCAGTACGTTACTACATTCCTCCATCAAATCAAAGTTTATTTGTCACGTGCCGAATACAACACCTTATAGTGAAATGCTTACTTACTAACCAACAGTGCAATTTTGAAGTAAAAAAAATAGGTATTAGGTGAACAATAGATAAGTTAAGAAATTAAAACAACAGTAAAAAACCAGTAGCGAGGCTATAACAGTAGCGAGGCTATAACAGTAGCGAGGCTATAACAGTAGCGAGGCTATAACAGTAGCGAGGCTATATACAGGCACCGGTTAGTCAGGCTGATTGAGGTAGTATGTACATGTAGGTATGGTTAAAGTGACTATGATAAACGGAGAATAGCAGCAGCGTAAAAGAGGGGTTGGTGGGACAATGCAGATAGTCCGGGTAGCCAATGGGCACCGGTTAGTCGGGCTAATTGAGGTGGTATGTACATTTTATTTTATTTTTTTAACCTTTATTTAACTAGGCAAGTCAGTTAAGAACAAATTCTTATTTTCAATGACAGCCTAGGAACAGTGGGATGACTGCCTTGTTCAGGGGCAGAACGACAGAAGTTTACCTTGTCAGCTCAGGGATTCGATCTTGCAGCCTTTCGGTTACTAGTCCAACGCTCTAACCACTAGGCTACCCTGCCGCCCCGAGCCATGAATGTATAGTTAAAGTGACTATGCATATATGATAAACAGAGAGTAGCAGCAGTGTAAAAGAGGGGTTCGGGGCGGGGCACACAATGCAAATAGTCCGGGTAGCCATTTGATTACCTGTTCAGGAGTCTTATGGCTTGGGGTTATAAACTGTTGAGAAGCCTTTTTGTCCTAGACTTGGCACTCCGGTACCGCTTGCCATGCAGTAGTAGAGAGAACAGTCTATGGCTGGGGTCTTAGACAATTTTTAGGGCATTCCTCTGACACCGCCTGGTTTAGAGGTCCTGGATGGAAGGCTGCTTAGCCCCAGTGATGTACTGGGCCGTACGCACTACCGTCAGTAGTGCCTTGCGGTGAGAGGCCGAGCAGTTGCCGTACCAGGCAGTGATGCAACCAGTCAGGATGCTCTCGATGTTGCAGCTGTAGAACCTTTTGAGGATCCATGCCAAATCTTTTTAGTTTCCTGAGGGGGAATAGGCTTTGTCGTGCCCTCTTCACGACTGTCTTGGTGTGTTTGGACCATTGTAGTTTGTTGTCGATGTGGACACCAAGGAACTTGAAGCTCTCAACCTGCTCCACTACAGCCCCGTCAATGAGAATGGGGGCGTGCTCGGTCCTCCTTTTCCTGTAGTCCACAATCATCTCCTTAGTCTTGGTTACGTTGAGGGACAGGTTGTTATTCTGGCACCACCCGGCCAGGTCTCGGACCTCCTCCCCGTCGTTGTCGGTGATCAGGTATACTGTTGTGTCGTCTGCAAACTTAATGATGGTGTTGGAGTCGTGCCTGGCCATGCAGTCGTGGGTGAACAGGGATTACAGGAGGGGACTGAGCACGCACCCCTGGGGAGCTCCAGTGTTGAGGATCAGCGTGGCAGATGTGTTGCTACCTACCCTCACCACCTGGGGGCGGCCCGTCAGGAGGTCCAGGATCCAGTTGCAGAGGGAGGTGTTTAGTACCAGGATCCTTAGCTTAGTGATGAGCTTTGAGGGTACTATGGTGTTGAACGCTGAGCTGTAGTCAATGAATAGCATTCTTACATAGGTGTTCCTTTTGTCCTGGTGGGAAAGGGCAGTGTGGAGTGGAATAGAGGTTGGATCATCTGAGGATCTGTTTGGGCGGTATTCAAATTGGAGTGGGTCTAGGGTTTCTGGGATAATGGTGAGCCATTACCAACCTTTCAAAGCACTTCATGGCTACGGACGTGAGTGCTACAGGTCTGTAGTCATTTAGGCAGGTTGCCTTAGTGTTCTTGGGCACAGGGACTATGGTGGCCTGCTTGAAACATGTTGGTAGTACAGGGACACTCAATCAGGGACATGTTGAAAATGTCAGTGAAGACACCTGCCAGTTGGTCAGCACATGCCCGGAGCACACGTCCTGGTAATCCATCTGACCCCGCAGCCTTGTGAATGTTGACCTGTTTAAAGGTCTTACTCACGTCGGCACGGAGAGCGTGATCACACAGTTGTCCGGAACAGCTGATGCTCTCATGCCTCAGTGTTGCTTGCCTCGAAGCGAGCATAGAAGTGATTTAGCTCATCTGGTAGGCTCGTGTCACTGGGCAGCTCGCGGCTGTGCTTCCCTTTGTAGTCTGTAATAGTTTGCAAGCCCTGCCACATAAGACGAGCGTCGGAGCCGGTGTAGTACGAGTCAATCTTAGTCATGTATTGAATCTTTGCCTGTTTGAAGGTTCCACAGAGGGCATAGCGGGATTTCTTATAAGCTTCTGGGTTAGAGTCCCGCACCTTGAAAGCGGCAGCTCTACACTTTAGCTCAGTGCGGATGTTGCCTGTAATCCATGGCTTCTGGTTGGGGTATGTACGTACAGTCACTGTGGGGACGACGTCCTCGATGCACTTATTGATAAAGCCAGTGACTGATGTGGTGTACTCCTCAATGCCATCGGAGGAACCCCTGAACATATTCCAGTCTGTGCTAGCAAAACAGTCCTGTAGTTTAGCATCTGCTTCATCTGACCACTTTTCTATAGACTGAGTCACTGATGCTTCCTGCTTTAATTTTAGCTTCTAAGCAGGAATCAGGAGGATAGAATTGTGGTCAGATTTCCCAATTGGAGGGCCATGGAGAGCTTTGTAAGCATCTCTGTGTGTGGAGTGCAGGTGATCTAGAATTGTATTCCCTCTGGTTGCACATTTAACATGTTAATAGAAATTAGGTAGAACTGATTTAAGTTTCCCTACATTAAAGTCTCCGGCCACTAGGAGCACCGCCTCTGGGTGAGTGGTTTCCTGTTTGCTTATGTCCTTATACAGCTGACTGAGTGGGGTCTTAGTGCCAGCATCTGTCTGTGGTGGTAAATAAACAGCCACGAAAAGTATAGCTGAGAACTCTCTAGGCAAGTAGTGGGGCCTGCAGTTAATCGCAATATACTCTACTTCAGGCGAGCAAAATCTAGAGACTTCCTTAGGATTCGTGCACCATCTGTTGTTTACAAATATGCACAGACCCCCCCCCCCCCCCCCGTCTTACTGGAGTGTGCTGTTCTATCTAGCCGGTGCAGCGTGTGTCCCGCTAGCTGAATATCCATGTCATCATTCAGCCACGATTCCGTGAAACAGTTTTTGATGTCCCGTTGGTAGGATATGCGTGATCGTACCTCGTCTAATTTATTTTATCCAACCTGACAGAGCTTGAGAGGATCTGCCGAGAAGAACGGGAGAAACTCCCCAAATACAGGTGTGCCAAGCTTGTAGCGTCATACTCAAGTAGACTCGAGGCTGTAATCGCTGCCTAAGGTGCTTCAACAAAGTACTGAGTAAAGGGTCTGAATACTTATGTAAATGTGTGTTTTGAGTTTTTTATTTTTAATACATTTTAATACAAAATTTCTAAAAAACGTTTTTTGCTTTGTCATTATGTGGTATTGTGTGTAGATTGTTGAGGATTAAAAAAACATTTACAATAAGGCTGTAACAAAAGTCAAGGAGTCTGAATGCTCTGTATCTGATGCTGTCTGGCCAGAAATAGTATGCAATGCCATACTCCTTTTGTCCAGACAGCATCAGATACATGGTCTACACATACTGAGACAGAGAGGTGCTGTTTCACTGTCCAGACAGCATTAGATACATGGTCTACACATACTGAGACAGAGAGGTGCTGTTTCACTTGTATGCTTTAACTGAGACCTTGTTGACCCACTGTGCTGTCAAACTTAGCATACTCGTGGGGCTGACATCGCTGGTCCAAATGTCAGTCGTGAAGCTAATGGCAGTGACGCCCGTAGCATGTAGCTCATGGATGTACGCTTCAACACTACTGTGGAACTCCGGTAGGGCAACATCGGAAAAATAGCGCCTACTTGGTAGTGTGTACCGGACCTCGAGGTGTTCGACCAGTCGGCGAAAGCCAACATCATCCACGACAGAGGACGGTTGATTATCAAGGGCAATGAATTCCATTATCTTGGCACTAATGGATTTCACCTTTTGAGTTGTCTCGCTGAAATGTTCTCACTCTTTCAAATGACTGCTGGACTTGTTGTCTGCTCGATCCACAACAGCAGACGTTGTGGGTTAGGAATGCTGTGTTGTATGTGTAGCGCTGTATTTCTCATGGCGACATTACCTCATCTACCTGTGTTATATAGGTATGTACCTCATCTACCTGTGTTATATAGCTATGTACCTCATCTACCTATGTTATATAGGTTTGTACCTCATCTACCTATGTTATATAGGTATGTACCTCATCTACCTATGTTATATAGGTATGTACCTCATCTACCTATGTTATATAGGTATGTACCTCATCTACCTATGTTATATAGGTATGTACCTCATCTACCTATGTTATATAGGTACGTACCTCATCTACCTGTGTTATATAGCTATGTACCTCATCTACCTATGTTATATAGGTATGTACCTCATCTACCTATGTTATATAGGTATGTACCTCATCTACCTGTGTTATATAGGTATGTACCTCATCTACCTGTGTTATATAGGTATGTACCTCATCTACCTGTGTTATATAGGTATGTACCTCATCTACCTGTGTTATATAGCTATGTACCTCATCTACCTGTGTTATATAGCTATGTACCTCATCTACCTGTGTTATATAGCTATGTACCTCATCTACCTGTGTTATATAGGTATGTACCTCATCTACCTGTGTTATATAGGTATGTACCTCATCTACCTGTGTTATATAGCTATGTACCTCATCTACCTGTGTTATATAGCTATGTACCTCATCTACCTGTGTTATATAGCTATGTACCTCATCTACCTGTGTTATATAGGTATGTACCTCATCTACCTGTGTTATATAGGTATGTACCTCATCTACCTGTGTTATATAGGTATGTACCTCATCTACCTGTGTTATATAGCTATGTACCTCATCTACCTGTGTTATATAGGTATGTACCTCATCTACCTGTGTTATATAGGTATGTACCTCATCTACCTGTGTTATATAGGTATGTACCTCATCTACCTGTGTTATATAGCTATGTACCTCATCTACCTGTGTTATATAGCTATGTACCTCATCTACCTGTGTTATATAGCTATGTACCTCATCTACCTGTGTTATATAGCTATGTACCTCATCTACCTGTGTTATATAGCTATGTACCTCATCTACCTGTGTTATATAGCTATGTACCTCATCTACCTGTGTTATATAGGTACGTACCTCATCTACCTGTGTTATATAGCTATGTACCTCATCTACCTGTGTTATATAGGTATGTACCTCATCTACCTGTGTTATATAGGTATGTACCTCATCTACCTGTGTTATATAGGTATGTACCTCATCTACCTGTGTTATATAGGTATGCATGTCACATTGGCGTTAACCTAGACATCATGCCGATGTTGGCATTTTAGCTAATATCGTCCGATTCCGATATGCTTTACCGATATATATTGTGCATCCCTAGCTTTGATGCCTCGTGATTGAATATTGCTCTGTTCAAGTAGACTGTGATTTTGCTGTGATCTGATAGGGGTGTCAGTGGGCTGACTGAACACTGAGAGACTCTGGGTTGAGGTCAGTGATAAAGTAGTCTACAGTACTACTGCCAAGAGATGAGCTATAGGTGTACCTACCATAGGAGTCCCCTCGAAGCCTACCATTGACTATGTACATACGCGACAGAGCTGCAGGAGTTGTGACCTGTTTTTGTTGGTTACGTTGTTGTAGTTGTGTCTAGGGGGGCATATGGGGGAGGGAATGCTGTCACCTCCAGGTAGGTGTTTGTCCCCCTGTGTGCTGAGGGTGTCAGGTTCTTGTCCAGTTTTGGCATTTAGGTCGCCACAGACTAGTTCATGTCCCTGGGTCTGGAAATCTGGAGAAGCTGTCTTCATTAACGTATGGGGATTCTAGTGGGGGATATAGGTAGCACACGAGGACATTTTTCTCTGTTGAGATCATTTCCTTATTCATTTCTAGCCAGATGTAAAATGTTCCTGTTTGATTAATTTAATAGAGTGGGTTAGGTCTGCTCTATACCAAATTAGCATACCCCCTGAGTCTCTTCCCTGTTTCACACCTGGTAGTTTGGTGGATGGGACTACCAACTCTCTGTAACCTAGAGGGCAACCAGTGGGTCCGTCTCCTCTATACCACCCACCTGGTAGTGTGGTGGATGGGACTACCAGCTCTCTGTAACCTAGAGGACAACCAGTGGGTCCATCTCCTACATACCAGGTTTCTTGTAGGATGACAATGTCTGTATTTCCAATTTCTTTGATGAAGTCCAGGTTCCTGCTCTTTAGGCCAGAGGCAGATGACCTCAGATCTTGTATGAGATAGTAAACTGTCCTGCTATTGTTGGACTCAAGAATTTTCACACAAAGCAAAGCAGTGCGGCACAAACAACAACATAGAGTTACACATGGGATAAACAAGCGTACAGTCGATAACACAATAGAGAAAAAATAGTATATATACAGTGTGCGCAAATGGGTGTAAGGAGGTAAGGCAATAAATAGGCCATAGTAGCGAAGTAGTTACAATTTAGCAGATTAACCTCTCACAAAAGTCAGAAATAGCGATTAAATGAATCACTAACCTTTGATCTTCATCAGATGGCACTCATAGGACTTCATGTTACACAATACATGTATGTTTTGTTCGATAAAGTTCATATTTATATCCAAAAATCTGTTTAAATGCATTGTCTCAAACATCCGGTGAAAGTGCAGAGAGCCACATCAAATTACAGAAATACTCATCATAAACATTGATAGACGATACAAGTGTTAAACATACGAATAAAGATAATCTTCTCCTTAATGCAACCGCTGTGTCAGATTTCAAAAAGGCTTTATGGCAAAAGCACACTAAGCGATTATGTTAGCTCAGCGCCTAGCCACAGAAAACCATACAGCCATTATCCAACCAGGGAGAGGTGTCACAAAAGTCAGAAATAGCATTAAAATGAATCACTAACTTTTGATGATCTTCATCAGATGGCACTCCCAGGTCTCCATGTTAGACAAATGTTTGTTTTGTTCGATAAAGTTCATCTGTATGTCCAAATACCTCCTTTTTGTTTGCGCGTTTAGTCCAGTAATCCAAATGCCCAAGGTGCGGGTACTAAGTCCAGACGAAAAGTCTAAAAAGTTCCGTTACAGTTCGTAGAAACATGTCAAACGATGTATAGAATCAATCTTTAGGATGTTTTTATCATAAATCTTCAATAATATTCCAACCGGACAATTCCTTTGTCTGTAGAAATGAAATGAAATGAAAGGGAATGGAGCTCGTGCTCACGGCCGCGCGCGTGACTAAACTAAAGGCTTTCTGCCAGACCCCTGGTTCAATCCCCTCTTATTCGCTCCCCTTTCATAGTAGAAGCCTGAAACAAGGTTCTAAAGACGGTTGACATCTAGTGGAAGCCTTAGGAAGTGGACACCATAGACACTGTATATTGGATAGGCAATTTTCTCAGGTTTCCGCCTGCCATATGAGTTCTGTTATACTCACAGACATCATTCAAACAGTTTTAGAAACGTCAGAGTTTCTATCCAGATCTACTAATAATATGCATATCCTAGCCTCAGGGCCTGAGTAGCAGGTAGTTTACTCTGGGCACGCTTTTCATCCGGACATGAAAATACTGCCCCCTACACCAAAGAAGTTAACACTGGAATGATATATGAGCAGATGATGGTGTGTAAGTAGTGAATCTGGTGTGCAAAAGAGCAGGAAAGTAAATAAAAACAATATGGGGATGAGATAGGTAGATTGGGTGGGCTTTTTACAGATGGACTATGTACAGCTGCAGCGATCGGTTAGCTGCTCAGATAGCTGATGTTTAAAGTTAGTGAGGGAAATAAGTCTCCAGCTTCAGCGATTTTTGCAATTCATTCCAGTCATTGGCAGCAGAGAACTGGAAGGAAAGGCGGCCAAAGGAGGGAGGTGCCGTCAGGTCAGTTCTGTCCTAGCAGCTTGGTAGCTTAGTGTGTCTTTTACTTTTTGCCTTCAGAAGTAGGTTCAGACTGAACATTACTCACTCAGTGTTGTGTTGGATGGTATTTCCAGGTTCAGACTGAATATTACTCACTCAGTGTTGGATGGTATTTCCAGGTTCAGACTGAACATTACTCACTCAGTGTTGTGTTGGATGGTATTTCCAGGTTCAGACTGAACATTACTCACTCAGTGTTGGATGGTATTTACAGGTTCAGACTGAACATTACTCACTCAGTGTTGTGTTGGATGGTATTTACAGGTTCAGACTGAACATCACTCACTCAGTGTTGTGTCGGATGGTATTTCCAGGTTCAGACTGAACATTACTCACTCAGTGTTGTGTTGGATGGTATTTCCAGGTTCAGACTGAACATTACTCACTCAGTGTTGGATGGTATTTCCAGGTTCAGACTGAACATTACTCACTCAGTGTTGTGTTGGGTGGTATTTCCAGGTTCAGACTGAACATTACTCACTCAGTGTTGTGTTGGGTGGTATTTCCAGGTTCAGACTGAACATTACTCACTCAGTGTTGTGTTGGATGGTCCAGGTTCAGACTGAACTCACTCAGTGTTGTGTTGGATGGTATTTACAGGTTCAGACTGAATATTACTCACTCAGTGTTGTGTTGGATGGTATTTCCAGGTTCAGACTGAACATTACTCACTCAGTGTTGTGTTGGATGGTATTTCCAGGTTCAGACTGAACGTTACTCACTCAGTGTTGTGTTGGATGGTATTTCCAGGTTCAGACTGAACATTACTCACTCAGTGTTGTGTTGGATGGTATTTACAGGTTCAGACTGAACATTACTCACTCAGTGTTGTGTCGTATGGTATTTCCAGGTTCAGACTGAACATTACTCACTCAGTGTTGTGTTGGATGGTATTTCCAGGTTCAGACTGAACATTGCTCACTCAGTGTTGTGTCGTATGGTATTTCCAGGTTCAGACTGAACATTACTCACTCAGTGTTGTGTTGGATGGTCCAGGTTCAGACTGAACATTACTCACTCAGTGTTGTGTTGGATGGTATTTCCAGGTTCAGACTGAACATTACTCACTCAGTGTTGTGTTGGATGGTATTTACAGGTTCAGACTGAACATTACTCACTCAGTGTTGTGTTGGATGGTATTTCCAGGTTCAGACTGAACATTACTCACTCAGTGTTGTGTTGGATGGTATTTCCAGGTTCAGACTGAACATTACTCACTCAGTGTTGTGTTGGATGGTATTTACAGGTTCAGACTGAACATTACTCACTCAGTGTTGTGTTGGATGGTCCAGGTTCAGACTGAACATTACTCACTCAGTGTTGTGTTGGATGGTGTTTACAGGTTCAGACTGAACATTACTCACTCAGTGTTGTGTTGGATGGTCCAGGTTCAGACTGAACATTACTCACTCAGTGTTGTGTTGGATGGTATTTCCAGGTTCAGACTGAACATTACTCACTCAGTGTTGTGTTGGATGGTATTTACAGGTTCAGACTGAACATTACTCACTCAGTGTTGTGTTGGATGGTCCAGGTTCAGACTGAACATTACTCACTCAGTGTTGTGTTGGATGTTGTTTACAGGTTCAGACTGAACATTACTCACTCAGTGTTGTGTTGGATGGTCCAGGTTCAGACTGAACATTACTCACTCAGTGTTGTGTTGGATGGTCCAGGTTCAGACTGAACATTACTCACTCAGTGTTGTGTCGGATGGTATTTCCAGGTTCAGACTGAACATTACTCACTCAGTGTTGTGTTGGATGGTATTTACAGGTTCAGACTGAACATTACTCACTCAGTGTTGTGTTGGATGTATTTACAGGTTCAGACTGAACGTTACTCACTCAGTGTTGTGTTGGATGGTCCAGGTTCAGACTGAACATTACTCATTCAGTGTTGTGTTGGATGGTATTTCCAGGTTCAGACTGAACATTACTCACTCAGTGTTGTGTTGGATGGTATTTACAGGTTCAGACTGAACATTACTCACTCAGTGTTGTGTTGGATGGTCCAGGTTCAGACTGAACATTACTCACTCAGTGTTGTGTTGGATGGTGTTTACAGGTTCAGACTGAACATTACTCACTCAGTGTTGTGTTGGATGGTCCAGGTTCAGACTGAACATTACTCACTCAGTGTTGTGTTGGATGGTCCAGGTTCAGACTGAACATTACTCACTCAGTGTTGTGTCGGATGGTATTTCCAGGTTCAGACTGAACATTACTCACTCAGTGTTGTGTTGGATGGTATTTACAGGTTCAGACTGAACATTACTCACTCAGTGTTGTGTTGGATGTATTTACAGGTTCAGACTGAACGTTACTCACTCAGTGTTGTGTTGGATGGTCCAGGTTCAGACTGAACATTACTCATTCAGTGTTGTGTTGGATGGTATTTACAGGTTCAGACTGAACATTACTCACTCAGTGTTGTGTTGGAGGGTATTTACAGGTTCTGCTGTGTTTCTTCTGCAGGTCTTGGTTTGTTAGAAGTTATGTCTTGATAGACCTTAATAATCCGTTCAGGTCAAAATTCTCTAATTCTAATTGTAATTGTAATTCTAATCCAACTCTAATTCTATATTGTTTTGCAGAAGAACTCAGGAGCCCATTAGCCCCTCTCTCTCTCTCTCTCTCTCTCTGTCTCTCTGTCTCTCTGTGTCTCTTTCTGTCTCTCTCTCTGTCTCTCTGTCTCTCTCTCTGTCTCTCTCTCTGTCTCTCTCTCTCTCTCCTCCCGCTCTTCTCTCTCTCCCTCTCTCTCTCTCTCCTCCCGCTCTTCTCTCTCTCCCTCTCTCCCTCCCTCTCTCTCCCTCTCCCTCCCCCCTCTCTCTCTGTCCCCCCCTCTCGCTCTCTCTACCCCTCTGTTTCTGTCTCTTTCTCTCCTGTCTCTAAGAGCCTAGTGTGTGTGTGTGTGTGTGTGCGCGCCCTTAGGTGTTTGTAATTCAATTATGTTTAACCTTGTTCTCAAACATGAACACTGTTTTTGTAAACATGAGATTTAACATAAAAGGATTGTGTTTTTAACCATTCATGACTAATAATGTAATATAATCTTAAACTCTGTTTGTGCCTGCCTGCCTGCCTGCCTGCCTGCCTGCCTGTCTGCCTGCCTGCCTGCCTGCTTGTGTGTTGCAGGGTGATGGCGGTGAATGTATTCTCCATCTCTTCGGCTCTGGAGAACCTGAGTCGTCATGAGATGCTGTCCTGGGTCAACGACTCTCTACGGCTCACCTACACCAAGATAGAACAGCTGTGTTCAGGTAACACCAAGATAGAACAGGTGTGTTCAGGTAACACCAAGATAGAACAGCTGTGTTCAGGTAACACCAAGATAGAACAGCTGTGTTCAGGTAACACCAAGATAGAACAGCTGTGTTCAGGTAACACCAAGATAGAACAGCTGTGTTCAGGTAACATCAAGATAGAACAGCTGTGTTCAGGTAACACCAAGATAGAACAGCTGTGTTCAGGTAACACCAAGATAGAACAGCTGTGTTCAGGTAACACCAAGATAGAACAGCTGTGTTCAGGTAACACCAAGATAGAACAGCTGTGTTCAGGTAACACCAAGATAGAACAGCTGTGTTCAGGTAACACCAAGATAGAACAGCTGTGTTCAGGTAACACCAGGATAGAACAGCTGTGTTCAGGTAACACGCACACATTTCAATCATTGAGATTGTCATAATGAATTATATGCTAACTTCTAAATGTTGTGTGTGTAGGTGCAGTGTATTGTCAGTTCATGGACATGCTGTTCCCTGGCTGTGTGTGTAGGTGCAGTGTATTGTCAGTTCATGGACATGCTGTTCCCTGGCTGTGTGTGTAGGTGCAGTGTATTGTCAGTTCATGGACATGCTGTTCCCTGGCTGTGTCCTGCTGAAGAAGGTGAAGTTCGCAGCCCGGCTGGAACATGAGTTCATCAACAACTTCAAGGTCCTACAGGCCTCCTTCAAGAGAATGGGCGTAGACAAGGTACACACACACACACACACACACACACACACACACACACACACACACACACACACACACACACACACACACACACACCCCTACCTACAAGCCCTCCTTCAAGAGGACGGGCGTAGACAAGGTTCATCATCAATGAAAGGCCCAGTGCAGTCCAAATTCTGTTTTTCTTTGTCTTTTTTTTGTATCATCTTGTATCATCAGCTGTTGAAACTAACACTGTAAAAGTTTGAAACAAAAACATGTGATCGGTGTTATTTCCTGATAGTTTCTACCCAGGACCTTCTGATCAGCAGGTTTTAAATGGGTGGAGTTTTGGCTCGCCTGGTGACATCATCAGGCGGTGTAAGTTAATTGGCCAATGACAAAGAATTCCAAACCTCTCTGGGCCAGTTCATTTTGCAGGGTGCACATTTTAGACCATTCCATTGATACTGACGTGAAACCCACCTGGTACACCGGGCCATGCAAAAGGACCAATAACAGCTCGTTTTCAGGTTACATATCCCTCCAATTACACCTCTTACTCAGACCACTCCCACACAGTCCTCGCTAAATTCATGACTCAAATTCTCAATGTTTTTGTAGCTTTTTGACAATATTAATGGAAACTATTAGTCCTACTGTTGGCACTGTACTCGCTAAGTCTAGAGGTTCTAGGCTTGTCTAAGTGTTCTGTAACCGGACTCCGTGTGTGTAGACGGGAGAAGCAAGCCTATATGACCAGGTGTTGACTGCATGTACCCAGGAGACACCTTACCTTGACCAGGTGTTGACTGCATGGAACCCAGGAGACACCTTACCTTGACCAGGTGTTGACTGCATGTACCCAGGAGACACCTTACCTTGACCAGGTGTTGACTGCATGTACCCAGGAGACACCTTACCTTGACCAGGTGTTGACTGCATGTACCCAGGAGACACCTTACCTTGACCAGGTGTTGACTGCATGTACCCAGGAGACACCTTACCTTGACCAGGTGTTGACTGCATGTACCCAGGAGACACCTTACCTTGACCAGGTGTTGACTGCATGTACCCAGGAGACACCTTACCTTGGTCCAGGACCAGCTCTGTCTCTCTTGACCTCTCGGTCGGCCAGTCCAAGCGGATTATGGATTGTTCAAAATGGTGACCAACATAAATATATAGAAAAGGGAACTACAGTCGTGGCCAAAAGTTTTGAGAATGACACAAGTATTAATTTCCACAAAGTTTGCTGCTTCAGTGTCTTTAGATATTTTCGTCAGATACTGAAGTATAATTACAAGCATTTCATAAGTGTCAAAGGCTTTTATTGACAATTACATGAAGTTGATGCAAACAGTCAATATTTGCAGTGTTGACCCTTCTTTTTCAAGACCTCTGCAATCCGCCCTGGCATGCTGTCAATTAACTTCTGGGCCACATCCTGACTGATGGTAGCCCATTCTTGCATAATCAATGCTTGGAGTTTGTCAGAATTTGTGGGTTTTTGTTTGTCCACCCGCCTCTTGAGTATTGACCACAAGTTCTCAATGGGATTAAGGTCTGGGGAGTTTCCTGGCCATGGACCCAAAATATTGACGTTTTGTTCCCCGAGCCACTTAGTTATCACTTTTGCCTTATGGCAAGGTGCTCCATCATGCTGGAAAAGGCATTGTTCATCACCAAACTGTTCCTGGATGGTTGGGAGAAGTTCCTCTCGGAGGATGTGTTGGTACCATCCTTTATTCATGGCTGTGTTCTTAGGCAAAATTGTGAGTGAGCCCACTCCCTTGGCTGAGAAGCAAGACATGATTGGTCTCAGGATGCTTTACTGTTGGCATGACACAGGACTGATGGTAGCGCTCACCTTGTCTTCTACGGACAAGATTTTTTCCGGATGCCCCAAACAATCGGAAAGGGGATTCATCAGACAAAATGACTTTACCCCAGTCCTCAGCAGTCCAATCCCTGTACCTTTTGCAGAATATCAGTCTGTCCCTGATGTTTTTCCTGGAGAGAAGTGGCTTCTTTGCTGCCCTTCTTGACACAAGGCCATCCTCCAAAAGTCTTCGCCTCACTGTGCGTGCAGATGCACTCACACCTGCCTGCTGCCATTCCTGAGCAAGCTCTGTACTGGTGGTGCCCCGATCCCGCAGCTGAATCAACTTTAGGAGACGGTCCTGGTGCTTGCTGGACTTTCTTGGGCGCCCTGAAGCGTTCTTCACAACAATTGAACTGCTCTCCTTGAAGTTCTTGATGATCCGATAAATGGTTGATTTAGGTGCAATCTTACTGGAAGCAATATCCTTGCCTGTGAAGCCCTTTTTGTGCAAATCAATGATAACGGCACGTGTTTCCTTGCAGGTAACCATGGTTGACAGAGGAAGAACAATGATTCCAAGCACCACCCTCCTTTTGAAGCTTCCAGTCTGTTATTCGAACTCAAATCAGCATGACAGAGTGATCTCCAGCCTTGTCCTCGTCAACACTCACACCTGTGTTAACAAGAGAATCACCGACATGATGTCAGCTGGTCCTTTTGTGGCAGGGCTGAAATAACAGTGGGAATGTTTTTGGGGGATTCAGTTAATTTTAATGGCAAAGAGGGACTTTGCAATTAATTGCAATTCATCTGATTACTCTTCATAACATTCTGGAGTATATGCAAATTGCCATCATACAATCTGAGGCAGTAGACTTTGTGAAAATTAATATTTGTGTCATTCTCAAAACTTTTGGCCTCGACTGTACAAACCGGCTTGCCTAAAATGTGCCCTGGACACCATATGTGAATTTATCGCCCCCCATTTATCTTCAGAGTTTGTACTTGTTAGGTGACCTAAACTGGTGCTTAACACCCAAGCTGACCTACAATCTAAACTAGATGCCCTCAATCTCACACAAATGATCATGGAACCTACCAGGTACAACACTAAATCCGTAAACACCTCCCAGCTGCCAACCTGCCCTCTAAATACACCTCTGCTGTCTTCAACCAGGATCTCAGCGATCACTGCCTCATTGCCTGCGTCCGTAATGGGTCCGCGGTCAAACGACCACCCCTCATCACTGTCAAACGTTCCCTAAAACACTTCAGCGAGCAGGCCTTTCTAATCGACATGGCCCGGGTATCCTGGAAGGATATTGACCTATTTCCGTCAGTAGAGGATGTCTGGTTATTCTTTAAAAAATCACTTAAATAAGCCCCAGTAATATGTGTCTCTAATATGGTCATACATTTGTCAGGAGGTTAGGAAGTCCAGCTCAGTTTCCACCTCATTTTGTGGGTAGTGTGCACATAGCCTGTCTTCTCTCTCTGTGTCCCCCCTCTGTCTCTGTGTTCCTCCCCTCTCTCGCTCTGTCCTCCCCTCTCTCGCTCTGTCCTCCCCTCTCTCGCTGTCCTCCCCTCTGTCTCTCTGTCCCCCCCTCTGTCTCTCTGCCCCCCCCTCTGTCTCGCTGTCCTCCCCTCTGTCTCTCTGTCCCCCCCTCTGTCGCTCTGCCCCCCCCTCTGTCTCTCTGCCCCCCCCTCTGTCTCTCTGCCCCCCCCTCTGTCTCTCTGCCCCCCCCTCTGTCTCTCTGTCCTCCCCTCTGTCTCGCTGTCCTCCCCTCTGTCTCTCTGTCCCCCCCTCTGTCTCTCTGCCCCCCCCTCTGTCTCTCTGTCCTCCCCTCTGTCTCTCTGTCCTCCCCTCTGTCTCTCTGTCCCCCCCTCTGTCTCTCTGTCCCCCCCTCTGTCTCTCTGCCCCCCCCTCTGTCTCTCTGCCCCCCCCTCTGTCTCTGCCCCCCCCCCCTCTGTCTCTGTGTGTCCCCCTCTGTCTCTCTGTCCCCCCCCTCTGTCTCTCTGTGTCCCTCTCTCTCTGTGTCCCTCCCCCTCTCTCTCTGTGTCCCCCCCTCTGTCTCTGTGTCCCTCTCTCTCTCTGCCCCCCCCCCCCCCCTCTGTCTCTGTGTCTCCCCCTCTGTCTCTCTGTCCCTCTGTCTCTCTGTCCCCCCCCTCTGTCTCTCTGTCCCCCTCTCTCTCTGTGTCCCTCCCCCCTCTCTCTCTGTGTCCCTCCCCCCTCTCTCTCTGTGTCCCTCCCCCCTCTCTCTCTGTGTCCCCCCCTCTGTCTCTGTGTCCCTCTCTTCTCTCTGTCCCCCCCTCTGTCTCTGTGTCCCCCCCTCTGTCTCTGTGTCCCCCCCTTTGTCTCGCTGTCCCCCCCTTTGTCTCTGCTGTCCCCCCCTCTGTCTCTCTCTCAACAATACCAGTAGAGAGGCTGGTGAAGGGTTAAAGTATCTCTCTCTGTCTCTCTGTCTCAGATCATCCCAGTAGAGAGGCTGGTGAAGGGGAGGTTTCAGGATAACTTTGAGTTCATCCAATGGTTTAAGAAGTTCTTTGATGCCAACTACGACGGGAAGGACTATGACCCTGTGGCCACACGCCAGGGGCAGGAAGGCACCCCCTCACCCAACCCAGGTACACACACACCCTCTGTTATCATATCACCATGTCCTCCTCTAACGCCTCTGACCAGGTCAACTCATTATCCACAAACCCAAACGACCCTCCTCTTCCTTCTCTTGCACCCCAGGTAATACCTCTCCATCCTGTGTGTGTGGGCCAGTTTCTCAAAATGCGCATGTCTCAGACCGTCCCAGTAGAGGCTGGTGAAGGGTTAATAAAGTACCTCTCAGACCGTCCCAGTAGAGGCTGGTGAAGGGTTAATAAAGTACCTCTCAGACCGTCCCAGTAGAGGCTGGTGAAGGGTTAATAAAGTACCTCTCAGACCGTCCCAGTAGAGGCTGGTGAAGGGTTAATAAAGTACCTCTCAGACCGTCCCAGTAGAGGCTGGTGAAGGGTTAATAAAGTATCTCTCAGACCGTCCCAGTAGAGGCTGGTGAAGGGTTAATAAAGTACCTCTCAGACCGTCCCAGTAGAGGCTGGTGAAGGGTTAATAAAGTACCTCTCAGACCGTCCCAGTAGAGGCTGGTGAAGGGTTAATAAAGTATCTCTCAGACCGTCCCAGTAGAGGCTGGTGAAGGGTTAATAAAGTACCTCTCAGACCGTCCCAGTAGAGGCTGGTGAAGGGTTAATAAAGTACCTCTCAGACCGTCCCAGTAGAGGCTGGTGAAGGGTTAATAAAGTACCTCTCAGACCGTCCCAGTAGAGGCTGGTGAAGGGTTAATAAAGTACCTCTCAGACCGTCCCAGTAGAGGCTGGTGAAGGGTTAATAAAGTACCTCTCAGACCGTCCCAGTAGAGGCTGGTGAAGGGTTAATAAAGTACCTCTCAGACCGTCCCAGTAGAGGCTGGTGAAGGGTTAATAAAGTACCTCTCAGACCGTCCCAGTAGAGGCTGGTGAAGGGTTAATAAAGTATCTCTGACCGTCCCAGTAGAGGCTGGTGAAGGGTTAATAAAGTATCTCTGACCGTCCCAGTAGAGGCTGGTGAAGGGTTAATAAAGTACCTCTCAGACCGTCCCAGTAGAGGCTGGTGAAGGGTTAATAAAGTACCTCTCAGACCGTCCCAGTAGAGGCTGGTGAAGGGTTAATAAAGTACCTCTCAGACCGTCCCAGTAGAGGCTGGTGAAGGGTTAATAAAGTACCTCTCAGACCGTCCCAGTAGAGGCTGGTGAAGGGTTAATAAAGTACCTCTCAGACCGTCCCAGTAGAGGCTGGTGAAGGGTTAATAAAGTACCTCTCAGACCGTCCCAGTAGAGGCTGGTGAAGGGTTAATAAAGTACCTCTCAGACCGTCCCAGTAGAGGCTGGTGAAGGGTTAATAAAGTACCTCTCAGACCGTCCCAGTAGAGGCTGGTGAAGGGTTAATAAAGTACCTCTCAGACCGTCCCAGTAGAGGCTGGTGAAGGGTTAATAAAGTACCTCTCAGACCGTCCCAGTAGAGGCTGGTGAAGGGTTAATAAAGTACCTCTCAGACCGTCCCAGTAGAGGCTGGTGAAGGGTTAATAAAGTATCTCTGACCGTCCCAGTAGAGGCTGGTGAAGGGTTAATAAAGTATCTCTGACCGTCCCAGTAGAGGCTGGTGAAGGGTTAATAAAGTACCTCTCAGACCGTCCCAGTAGAGGCTGGTGAAGGGTTAATAAAGTACCTCTCAGACCGTCCCAGTAGAGGCTGGTGAAGGGTTAATAAAGTACCTCTCAGACCGTCCCAGTAGAGGCTGGTGAAGGGTTAATAAAGTACCTCTCAGACCGTCCCAGTAGAGGCTGGTGAAGGGTTAATAAAGTACCTCTCAGACCGTCCCAGTAGAGGCTGGTGAAGGGTTAATAAAGTACCTCTCAGACCGTCCCAGTAGAGGCTGGTGAAGGGTTAATAAAGTATCTCTGACCGTCCCAGTAGAGGCTGGTGAAGGGTTAATAAAGTATCTCTGACCGTCCCAGTAGAGGCTGGTGAAGGGTTAATAAAGTACCTCTCTGACCGTCCCAGTAGAGGCTGGTGAAGGGTTAATAAAGTACCTCTCAGACCGTCCCAGTAGAGGCTGGTGAAGGGTTAATAAAGTACCTCTCAGACCGTCCCAGTAGAGGCTGGTGAAGGGTTAATAAAGTACCTCTCAGACCGTCCCAGTAGAGGCTGGTGAAGGGTTAATAAAGTACCTCTCAGACCGTCCCAGTAGAGGCTGGTGAAGGGTTAATAAAGTACCTCTCAGATCATCCCAAACTTGCACGTCATAGAATACTATATTGTAGCTGGTCAGATAACCTGGCATACGTTAGCCCCAGAGGAGGCTGCTGAGGGGAGGATGGCTCATCATAATGTCTGGAACGGAGTCGGTGGAATGGAAACCACGTGATGTGTTTGATACCATCTGTTTGTCTGCGTTGGCTGCGTCTCAATCCAACACATCCGTCTATGTCCCACTTCCGCGTCTGCAATGAATGGTAACAAGGCTAGAGCGGTGTTTGTCTGGCCATGAGACATCCCGAAAATCAGTCTTCTCACAAAATCTTCTGTAGCATCCAAACAGTTTAGCATACAAACTATAATGAAACTCACACGATGGTTTTCTTCGTTTTGCTCTACGACCCTCACAAGCGTCTTGGGACTCGTCTGATGTCGGTACAGCCGATCTGCTAACTTCTGTCTGTAGCGTCAGCATTTGTGGGTTCGATTACAGTCTCAAAACTGCCAGAAACAAAGACCTTTCTTCTGAAACTCATCAGTCTATTCTTGTTCTGAGAAATTAAGGCTATTCCATACGAGAAATTGCCAAGAAACTGAAGATCTCGTACAACGCTGTGTACCACTCCCTTCACAGAACAGCGCAAACTGGCTCTAACCAGAATAGAAGGAGGAGTGGGAGGCCTTTAGAGTACTTTAGAGTGTTTAGTTTGAGAAACAAACGCCTCACAAGTCCTCAACTGGCAGCTACATTAAATAGTACCTGCAAAACACCAGTCTCAACGTCAACAGTGAAGAGGCGACTCCGGGATGCTGGCCTTCTAGGCAGAGTTGCAAAGAAAAAGCCATATCTCAAACTGGCCAATAAAAATAAAAGATTAAGATGGGCAAAAGAACACAGACACTGGATAGAGGAACTCTGAATTGAGTTAAACTACCACCAAACTATTGCGAAATGTAATTAAATAAATATAGCTACAAGCAGCAATGCCGGGGTTCAAGCTGTAGGGCCACTTTGCCACCATCAAGAAAAATTGGACACATCGCCCTAGAATGAGCTACTTATGTACCCCTTACCACGCTTGCCAAATATCAGAACTCAAAATTAAACAGATCATGCAATATGCATATTGTGAACAATTTTTAATGAGGTTGACTACTTTAAACCACTTCTTCTCCAGAACCGCTAGACCGATTGGCACCAAAGTTCGTAAATAGCATCTATGGATGTATATTTTCGAAGACTTTTGCTCAAACAATATGGCCGCAATAAGCCAATGAGCTTGCATTCATTATTTTTCCTGTCCAACAGCACCCCCCTGCGGTCAAACGGAACCATACTTTACAGATTAGCCAGACTCATATCCCTGAGCATGTGTGCCAAATGTCATCACTCTGAGTCAAACAGAACAAGAGATGTAAACATGTGCCCGTTATAGTGCCACCGTGTGGTCGATCTGAATGCGCTTGCAGATGTTGACTTTTGACAGTGTTTGGAACAAGTTTTGTTTCAATACAAATATCCATGACTGATTTATATGCATTTACTGTACGTGCCAGACCACGCCCAGGTGAATCCTTATTGGTGAATATGTTGTTTTAGGTACTATTCTGGAAAATATTGCATTGGGACAACTTTGTCCATAGATCAAATCAAATGTTATTAGTCACATGCGCCGAATACAGTGAAATGTTACTTACAAGCGCTTAACCAACAATACCCCCAAATAATAAGAATAAAAAATAAAAGTAACAAATAATTAAAGAGCAGCAGTGAAATAACAATAGCCAGTCAATGGGCGGAGGCACCGGTTAGTCGAGGTAATTGAGGTAATATGTACATGTAGGTAGAGTAATTAAAGTGACTATGCATAGATAATAACAGAGAGTAGCAGCAGTGTAAAAGAGGAGGGGGAGGGGGGGGCAATGCAAATAGTCTGGGTAGCCGTTTGATTAGATGTTCAGGAGTCTTATGGCTTGGGGGGTAGAAGCTGTTTAGAAGCCTCTTAGACCTAGACTTGGCGCTCCGGTACCGCTTGTCGTGGGGTAGCAGAGAGAACAGTCTATGACTAGGGTGGTCCTGTGTCTTTGACAATGTTTAGGGCCTTCCTCTGACACCGCCTGATATAGAGGTCCTGGATGGCAAGAAGCTTGGCCCCTGGTGATGTACTGGGCCGTACACACTACCCTCTGTAATACCTTGCGGTCGGAGGCCGAGCAGTTGCCATACCAGGCTGTGATGCAACCAGTCAGGATGCTCTCGATGGTGCAGCTGTCGAACCTTTTGAGGATCTGAGGACCGATGCCAAATCTTGTCAGTCTCCTGAGGGGGAAAAGGTTTTGTCGTGCCCTCTTCACAACTGTCTTGGTGTGCTTGGACCATTGTTAATTTGTTGGTGATGAGGACGCCAAGGAACTTGAAGCTCTTAACTTCTTATGGGTGCATCCCGCTAACGAGATCGATATGACAACAGCCAGTGAAAGTGCAGGGCGCCAAATTAAAAAAACAGAAATCTCATAATTAAAATTCCTCAAACATACATGTGTCTTATATCATTTTAAAGGTGATCTTGTTGTTAATCCCACCAAAGTGTCTGATTTCAAAAATGATTTTCAGCGAAAGCACTACAAACGATTATGTTAGGTCACCACCAAACCACAATAAGCACAGCCATTTTTCCAGCGAAATATAGCAGTCACAAAAAGCAGAAATAGAGATAAAATTAATTACTAACCTTTGATGGTCTTCATCAGATGACACTCATAGGACTTCATGTTACACAATACATGCATGTTTTGTTTGATAAAGTTCATATTTATATCAAAAACTCTTTTACATTGGCACGTTACATTCACTAGTTCCAAAAACATCAAGTGATTTTGCATAGCCACATCGTTTCAACAGAAATACTCATCATAAATGTAGATGATAATACAAGTTATACACATGGAATTATAGATATACCTCTCCTTAATACAACCTCTGTGTCAGATTTCAAAAAAAATATTCGGAAAAAGCAAACCATGCAATAATCTGAGACGGCGCTCAGAACAATAGCCAAATTAGCCGCCATGTTGGAGTCAACAGAAACCAGAAATTACATGATAAATGTTTCCTTACCTTTGATGAACTTCATCAGAATGCAGTCCTAGGAATCCCAGGTCCACAATAAATGCTTGATTTGTTCGATAATGTCCGTTATTTATGTCAAATTAGCTACTTTGGTTAGCGCGTTTGGTAAACAATTCCAAAGTCACGAAGCGCGTTCACTAAAACCTGACGAAATGTCCAAAAGTTCTGTAACAGTCAGTAGAAACATGTCAAACGATGT
>NC_092112.1:4983484-4998484 GCF_045679555.1 Salvelinus alpinus | reverse complement strand
AGCTGAACCAATAGCAACTCAGCGTTTATTTAAAGTTACATCTCAACATCCAAGAGAAAACACACCAGACTACATACATTCATTTGAAGTCGGAATTTTACATACACTTATGTTGAAGTCATTAAAACTAGTTTTTCAACCACTCCACAAATTTCTTGTTAACAAACTATAGTTTTGGCAAGTCGGTTAGGACATCTACTTTGTGCATGACACAAGTAATTTTCCAACAATTGTTTACAGATAGATTATTTCACTTATAATTCACTCTGTCACAATTCCACTGGGTCAGACGTTTACATACACTAAGTTGACTGTGCCTTTAAACAACTTAGAAAATTTCAGAAAATTATGTCATGGCTTTAGAAGCTTCTGATAGGCTAATCGACATAATTTGAATCAATTGGAGGTGTACCTGTGGATGTATTTCAAGGCCTACCTTCAAACTCAGTGCCTCTTTGCTTGACATCATGGGAAAATCAAAAGAAATCAGCCAAGACCTAAAAAAAACAATTGTAGACCTCCACAAGTCTGGTTCATCTTTGGGAGCAATTTCCAAACACCTGAAGGTACCACGTTCATCTGTACAAACAATAGTACGCAAGTATAAACACCATGGGACCAGGCAGCCGTCATACCGCTCAGGAAGGAGACGTGTTCTGTCTCTTAGAGATGAACGTTCTTTGGTGCGAAAAGTGCAAATCAATCCCAGAACAACAGCAAAGGACGTTGTGAAGATGCTGGAGGAAACAGGTACAAAAGTATTTATATCCACAGTAAAATGAGTCCTATATCGATATAACCTGAAAGGCCGCTCAGCAAGGAAGAAGCCACTGCTCCAAAACCGCCATAAAATAGCCAGACTACGGTTTGCAACTGCACACGGAGACAAAGATCGTACTTTTTGGAGAAATGGCCTCTGGTCTGATGAAACAAAAATAGAACTGTTTGGCCATAATGACCATCATTATGTTCGGAGGAAAAAGGGGGAGGCTTGCAAGCCGAAGAACATCATCCCAACCATGAAGCACGGGGGTGGCAGCATCATGTTGTGGCTGTGCTTTGCTGCAAGAGGGACTGGTGCACTTCACAAAATAGTTGGCATCATGAGGCAGGAAAATTATGTAGATATATTGAAGCAACATCTCAAGACATCAGTAAGGAAGTTAATGCTTGGTCGCAAATGGGTCTTCCAAATGGACAATGACCCCAAGCATACTTCCAAAGTTGTGGCAAAATGGCTTAAGGACAACAAAGTCAATTTATTGGAGTGGCCATCACAAAGCCCTGACCTCAATCCGATATTTCCTATAGAAAATGTTTGGGCAGAACTGAAAAAGCGTGTGGGAGCAAGGAGGCCTACAAACCTGACTCAGTAACACCAGCTTTGTCAGGAAGAATGGGCCAAAATTCACCCAACTTATTCTGGGAAGCTTGTGGAAGGCTACCCAAAACATTTGACCCAAGTTAAACAATTTAAAGGCATTGCCACCAAATACTAATTGAGTGTATGTAAACTTCTGACCCACTGGGAATGTGATGAAAGAAATAAAAGCTGAAATAAATCATTCTCTCTAAAATTATTCTGACATTTCACATTCTTAAAATAAAGTGGTGATCCTAACTGACCTAAGACAGGGAATTTTTACTAGGATTAAATGTCAGGAATTGTGAAAAACTGAGTTTAAATGTATTTGGCTAAGGTGGATGTAAACTTCAGACTTCAACTGTGTGGGCTACATACAAGCTTCATTAATACATTCACCCTGATTTCATAGGCCTCAATTACTTTTACTGTTCCTAATCAGTGTGACTGGGTTTTCTGCCCATCGTAAGACTGTTTGCCCATTGAGCTAAAGCCCTTTATCTGGGGAACTGAAGTCTCATTTTCTCAGGTTGGTTCACTATGAGAGAAAATCAAATCAAATGTTATTGGTCACATCAATCTATACACATTACCCCATAATGACAAAGTGAAAACAGGTTTTTAGAAATGTTTGCACATGTATTAAAAATAAAAAAACAGAAATAGATTTTTTACGTAAGTATTCAGACCCTTTGCTATGAGACTCGAAATTGAGCTCAGGTGCCTCCATGATTCTGTGAAACAGAGTATGTTACAGTCCCTGATGTCTCTCTGGACGGAGATCCTCGCCCTGAGCTCGTCTAATTTATTGTCCAGGGACTGAAGATTAGAGAGTAATATACTCGGAAGCGGTGGGTGATGTGAACGCATCCTGAGTCGGATTAGAAGACCACTCCAAATACCTCTTCTCCGCCGGCGGCATCTTGCAGTAGCCTCGAGGATAAGTTGAATTGCCCTGGTGGGTACGAACAAAGGATCAAATGCTGGAAGGTCTTATTCCTGGACGTAATCTGGTGAGTTACCGCCGTTCTGATATCCAAAAGCTGTATGTATTAACACAAAAACATTCTGGGCTAATAATTTAAGCCATAAAACACAAAAAAAACGAAATACTGCAAAGTTACTTTGGAGCTAGAAGCAGCGTTGCCATGTCTGACGGCGCCATCTGTTGCCTGAATCATCACGTGATTCACTGTCAAGGCCCAAGGCTGACACCAGGCTGACACCAGGTTGACACCAGGCTGACACCAGGCTGACACCAGGCTGACACCAGGTTGACACCAGGCTGACACCAGGCTGACACCAGGTTGACACCAGGCCGACACCAGGCTGACACCAGTCTGACACCAGGCTGACACCAGTCTGACACCAGGCTGACACCAGGTTGACACCATGCTGACACCAGGTTGACACCAGGCTGACTACAGGTTGACACCAGGTTGACACCAGGTTGACACCAGGTTGACATTAGGCTGACACCAGGTTGACATTAGGCTGACACCAGGTTGACACCAGGTTAGCACCAGGTTGACATTAGGTTGACACCAGGTTGACATTAGGTTGACACCAGGCTGACACCAGGCTGACACCAGACTGACACCAGGTTGACATTAGGCTGACAACAGGTTGACACCAGGCTGACAACAGGTTGACACCAGGTTGACACAAGGCTGACACCAGGTTGACACCAGGTTGACACCAGGTTGACACCAGGCTGACACCAGGTGGACAACAGGTTGACACCAGGCTGACAACAAGTTGACACCAGGTTGACACCAGGTTGACACCAGGTTGACACCAGGCTGACACCAGGTGGACACCAGGCTGACACCAGGTTGATACCAGGTTGACATTAGGCTGACACCAGCCTGACACCAGGCTGACACCAGGCTGACACAAGCTGTGTCTTGCGGGTCTGGGTACCCACATCCATACATACACATGCAGCCAGAGCTGGCCCTAGCCTTTTGGACCCTAGTCTTTTGGGCCCTAGTCTTTTGGACCCTAGTCTTTTGGACCCTAGTCTTTTGGGCCCTAGTCTTTTGGACCCTAGTCTTTTGGGCCCTAGCCTTTTGGACCCTAGTCTTTTGGGCCCTAGTCTTTTGGACCCTAGTCTTTTGGACCCTAGTCTTTTGGGCCCTAGTCTTTTGGGCCCTAGTCTTTTGGACCCTAGTCTTTTGGGCCCTAGCCTTTTGGGCCCTAGTCTTTTGGACCCTAGTCTTTTGGGCCCTAGTCTTTTGGACCCTAGTCTTTTGGGCCCTAGCCTTTTGGGCCCTAGTCTTTTGGGCCCTAGTCTTTTGGGCCCTAGTCTTTTGGGCCCTAGCCTTTTGGGCCCTAGTCTTTTGGGCCCTAGCCTTTTGGGCCCTAGCCTTTTGGGCCCTAGTCTTTTGGGCCCTAGTCTTTTAGACCCTAGTCTTTTAGACCCTAGTCTTTTGGGCCCTAGTCTTTTGGGCCCTAGCCTTTTGGGCCCTAGTCTTTTGGGCCCTAGTCTTTTAGACCCTAGCCTTTTGGGCCCTAGTCTTTTGGGCCCTAGTCTTTTGGGCCCTAGTCTTTTGGGCCCTAGTCTTTTGGGCCCTAGTCTTTTGGGCCCTAGTCTTTTAGACCCTAGCCTTTTGGGCCCTAGTCTTTTAGGCCCTAGCCTTTTGGGCCCTAGTCTTTTAGACCCTAGTCTTTTAGACCCTAGTCTTTTGGACCCTAGTCTTTTGGGCCCTAGTCTTTTGGGCCCTAGCCTTTTGGGCCCTAGTCTTTTGGGCCCTAGCCTTTTGGGCCCTAGTCTTTTGGGCCCTAGTCTTTTGGGCCCTAGTCTTTTAGACCCTAGTCTTTTAGACCCTAGTCTTTTGGACCCTAGTCTCTTGGGCCCTAGTCTTTTGGGCCCTAGCCTTTTGGGCCCTAGACTTTTGGGCCCTAGCCTTTTGGGCCCTAGTCTTTTGGGCCCTAGTCTTTTGGGCCCTAGTCTTTTGGGCCCTAGCCTTTTGGGCCCTAGTCTTTTGGGCCCTAGCCTTTTGGGCCCTAGCCTTTTGGGCCCTAGTCTTTTGGGCCCTAGCCTTTTGGGCCCTAGCCTTTTGGGCCCTAGTCTTTTGGGCCCTAGTCTTTTGGGCCCTAGCCTTTTGGGCCCTAGTCTTTTGGGCCCTAGTCTTTTGGGCCCTAGTCTTTTGGGCCCTAGTCTTTTAGACCCTAGCCTTTTGGGCCCTAGTCTTTTGGGCCCTAGTCTTTTGGACCGCAATCCCTCTTCCTCTCTCTATCCCTCTTCCTCCCTCCATCCCTCTTCCTCTCTCTATCCCTCTTCCTCTCTCTATCCCTCTTCCTCTCTCTAGCCCTCTTCCTCCCTCCATCCCTCTTCCTCTCTCTATCCCTCTTCCTCTCTCTACCCCCCTTCCTCTCTCTAGCCCTCTTCCTCCCTCCATCCCTCTTCCTCTCTCTATCCCTCTTCCTCTTTCTATCCCCCTTCCTCTCTCTAGCCCTCTTCCGCCCTCCATCCCTCTTCCTCCCTCCATCCCTCTTCCTCTTCCTCTTTCTATCCCCCTTCCTCTCTCTATCCCTCTTCCTCTCTCTATCCCTCTTCCTCTCTCTATCCCTCTTCCTCTCTCTATCCCTCTTCCTCTTCCTCTTTCTATCCCCCTTCCTCTCTCTAGCCCTCTTCCTCCCTCCATCCCTCTTCCTCCCTCCATCCCTCTTCTTCTCTCTGTCCCTCCCTCTATCCCTCTTCCTCTCTTTATCCCTCTTCCTCTCTCTAGCCCTCTTCCTCCCTCCATCCCTCTTCCTCCCTCCATCCCTCTTCCTCTCTCTGTCCCTCCCTCTATCCCTTTCCCTCTCTCTATCCCTCCCCCTCTCTCTTTACTCCCTGTCCTGTCTGTGGTGGGCTGCTGCTGGTGGTGAGGAAAGTTTATTTGGACTTTTAATACATGCTGACCCCGTCCCCCGGTGTGTGTATCCAGAGAGCACTCTCCCATGACAGCTACGTCAACGACCCACAGCCAGCGTCGACCAGACCATTCCACACAAACACACACGTTAACACACACACGTTAACACACCTAAAACACACACAGGTTAACACACATAAACACACACACACACATTTGGACACAGTGATGAATCTGTACTTTGTCATTATGAGGAAATAGTGGAAATGTGTTAGACCGGATCACCGGGGTTCAGCAGGAGCTCTGATTGGCTCCTAGGGGTTTTATTTGTTTCTTTGGCGACAGAGCTGTCACCACCTCCTACCGCCCAGGTAGAGCTGTCAATCACTCTCTGCAACCAATCACAGCGCAAAACTCCTGGATTGGAACTATGACTGACAACACAGGACTGACTACGTTAGCCTGCTGAGCTAAAGGACAGAGGAGCTAATGCTAGTCGTCGGAACAGGCAATGTAACTCACCAAAACACCTCTATTACATGAACACACACACAGACACACAGACACACAGACACACAGACACACGCACACGCACACACACACACACACACACACACACACACACACAGACACACACACAGACACACGCACGCGCACGCACGCGCACGCACAGGCACAGGCACAGGCACAGGCACAGGCACAGGCACAGGCACAGGCGCACACACACACACACACACACACACACACACACACACACACACACACACACACACACACACACACACACACACACACACACACACACACACACACACACACACACACACACACACACACACACACACACACACACACACACACACACACACACACACTGTCCATCACGTGTACTGTTCTAAAGGAGCTCTGTTAATTCCTATTGGAACATGATGGTAGTGTTGTTTATATGTGACGGCCACACAGCGGACCACAGTGAAAACCCTGACTAGCAAATATCCTTAGCAGTCACTCTTCACACATCATTAAATGGAGAAATAACCACGCAACACTCTGTTTCTTATTTCCATCCATAACTTTATTGCAGAAATGCTCATTTCCAGTCTTTTGTTATGATTGTTTCTCTGTGTTGAGTCGACACGTCCTAGTTTAAGCTGTAATAGTCACTGGTATTATCTAACGCTATAATTTAACCATTATTATTATTATCTACAAACAGTCAAAGTTTTAGGTGATGTCTTCGGTTTACCTCGATGTCTCAGCACAGGTATCAGGCCCTTGTCTGCGGCATAGAAGCCGCCGGTGTTCTGGGAAATAAGGTCCGTCCGGATTTCCGTTGGTTCCAGAGGGGCGTTGGAGAGGGCTCTGTTCACCGTGGGGAAACTATTTTCCCTTCACATCTTGAAATAGCTAAGCACCTTTCATACATTGATACTGTCTCCTGTTAATGCTAAAATAACTTGATGTATTTACACAGAACGACAATATAAAACGCAACGTGTAAAGTGTTGGAGCTGAATTTTTATTTTTACAGAAATGTTCCATACGCACCAAAAGCTGATTTCTCTCAAATATTTACATCCCTGTCAGTGAACATTTGTCCTTTGCAAATATAATCCATCCACCTGACAGGTGTGGCATATCAAGAAGCTGATTAAACAGCATGATCATCACACAGGTGCACCTTGTGCTGGGGACAATAAAATTGTCTCTCTAAAATGTGTAGTGTTGTCACACAACACAATGTCACAGATGTCTCTCGTTTTGAGGGAGCGTGCAATTGGCATGCTGACTGCAGGAATGTCCACCAGAGCTGTTGCTAAAGAATTAAACATTCATTTCTCTACCGTAAACCGCCTCCAACGTTGTTTTAGAGAATTTGGCAGTACGTCCAACCGGCCTCACAACCACAGACCACGTGTAACCACGTCAGCCCGGGACCTTTTACATCCGGCTTCTTTACCTGCGGGATCGTCTGAGACCAGCCAACCAGACAGCTGATGAAACTGAGGAGTATTTCTGTCTGTAATAAAACCCTTTTGTGGGGATAAACTCATTCTAATTGTCTGGGCCTGGCTCACCAGTGGATAGACCTGGTTCCCAAGTGGGTGGGCCTATGCCCTCTCAGCCCCATCCATGGCTGAGCCCCTGCACAGGCATGTGAAATCCATAGATTAGGGCCTCATTTATTTATTTCAATTGACTGATTTCTTTATATGACCTGTAACTCAGTAAAAAATAAATAATTGTTGCATGTTGTTTTGATATTTTTGTTGAGTATAAAATCTGATAAGTACCCAGAAACGTTATCAGGTATTGACAATTAATGTTCTACAAAACTCCTTCCTGAGAATGGAACTGGCCACACCCCTGAACTGGCCACACCCCTGAGAATGGAACTAGCCACACCCCTGAACTGGCCACACCCCTGAGAATGGAACTGGCCACACCCCTGAACTGGCCACACCCCTGAGAATGGAACTGGCCACACCCCTGAACTGGCCACACCCCTGAGAATGGAACTGGCCACACCCCTGAACTGGCCACACCCCTGAGAATGGAACTGGCCACACCCCTGAGAATGGAACTGGCCACACCCCTGAGAATGGAACTGGCCACACCCCTGAGAATGGAACTGGCCACACCCTTGAACTGGTCACACCCCTGAGAATGGAACTGGCTACACCCCTGAGAATGGAACTGGCCACACCCCTGAGAATGGAACTGGCCACACCCCTGAGAATGGAACTGGCCACACCCCTGAGAATGGAACTGGCCACACCCCTGAGAATGGAACTGGACACACCCCTGAGAATGGAACTGGCCACACCCCTGAGAATGGAACTGGCTACACCCCTGAGAATGGAACTGGCCACACCCCTGAGAATGGAACTGGCCACACCCCTGGGAATGGAACTGGCCACACCCCTGAGAATGGAACTGGCCACACCCCTGAGAATGGAACTGGCCACACCCCTGAGAATGGAACTGGCCACACCCCTGGGAATGGAACTGGCCACACCCCTGAGAATGGAACTGGCCACACCCCTGAGAATGGAACTGGCTACACCCCTGAGAATGGAACTGGCTACACCCCTGAGAATGGAACTGGCCACACCCCTGAGAATGGAACTGGCCACACCCCTGGGAATGGAACTGGCCACACCCCTGAGAATGGAACTGGACACACCCCTGAGAATGGAACTGGCCACACCCCTGAGAATGGAACTGGCCACACCCCTGAGAATGGAACTGGCCACACCCTTGAACTGGTCACACCCCTGAGAATGGAACTGGCTACACCCCTGAGAATGGAACTGGCCACACCCCTGAGAATGGAACTGGCCACACCCTGAGAATGGAACTGGCCACACCCCTGAGAATGGAACTGGCCACACCCCTGAGAATGGAACTGGCCACACCCCTGAGAATGGAACTGGCCACACCCCTGAGAATGGAACTGGCTACACCCCTGAGAATGGAACTGGCCACACCCCTGAGAATGGAACTGGCCACACCCTTGGGAATGGAACTGGCCACACCCCTGAGAATGGAACTGGCCACACCCCTGAGAATGGAACTGGCCACACCGCTGAGAATGGAACTGGCCACACCCCTGGGAATGGAACTGGCCACACCCCTGAGAATGGAACTGGCCACACCCCTGAGAATGGAACTGGCCACACCCCTGAGAATGGAACTGGCCACACCCCTGAGAATGGAACTGGCCACACCCCTGAGAATGGAACTGGCCACACCCTTGAACTGGTCACACCCCTGAGAATGGAACTGGCTACACCCCTGAGAATGGAACTGGCCACACCCCTGAGAATGGAACTGGCCACACCCCTGAGAATGGAACTGGCTACACCCCTGAGAATGGAACTGGCCACACCCCTGAGAATGGAACTGGCCACACCCCTGGGAATGGAACTGGCCACACCCCTGAGAATGGAACTGGCCACACCCCTGAGAATGGAACTGGCCACACCCCTGAGAATGGAACTGGCCACACCCCTGAGAATGGAACTGGCCACACCCCTGAGAATGGAACTGGCCACACCCCTGAGAATGGAACTGGCCACACCCCTGAGAATGGAACTGGCCACACCCCTGAGAATGGAACTGGCCACACCCCTGAGAATGGAACTGGCCACACCCTTGAACTGGTCACACCCCTGAGAATGGAACTGGCTACACCCCTGAGAATGGAACTGGCCACACCCCTGAGAATGGAACTGGCCACACCCCTGAGAATGGAACTGGCTACACCCCTGAGAATGGAACTGGCCACACCCCTGAGAATGGAACTGGCCACACCCCTGAGAATGGAACTGGCCACACCCCTGAGAATGGAACTGGCCACACCCCTGGGAATGGAACTGGCCACACCCCTGAGAATGGAACTGGCCACACCCCTGAGAATGGAACTGGCTACACCCCTGAGAATGGAACTGGCCACACCCCTGAGAATGGAACTGGCCACACCCCTGGGAATGGAACTGGCCACACCCCTGAGAATGGAACTGGCCACACCCCTGAGAATGGAACTGGCTACACCCCTGAGAATGGAACTGGCCACACCCCTGAGAATGGAACTGGCCACACCCCTGAGAATGGAACTGGCCACACCCCTGAGAATGGAACTGGCCACACCCCTGAGAATGGAACTGGCCACACCCCTGAGAATGGAACTGGCCACACCCCTGAGAATGGAACTGGCCACACCCCTGAGAATGGAACTGGCCACACCCTTGAACTGGTCACACCCCTGAGAATGGAACTGGCTACACCCCTGAGAATGGAACTGGCCACACCCCTGAGAATGGAACTGGCCACACCCCTGAGAATGGAACTGGCCACACCCCTGAGAATGGAACTGGCCACACCCCTGAGAATGGAACTGGCCACACCCCTGAGAATGGAACTGGCCACACCCCTGAGAATGGAACTGGCTACACCCCTGAGAATGGAACTGGCCACACCCCTGAGAATGGAACTGGCCACACCCCTGAGAATGGAACTGGCTACACCCCTGAGAATGGAACTGGCCACACCCCTGAGAATGGAACTGGCCACACCCCTGGGAATGGAACTGGCCACACCCCTGAGAATGGAACTGGCCACACCCCTGAGAATGGAACTGGCCACACCCCTGAGAATGGAACTGGCCACACCCCTGGGAATGGAACTGGCCACACCCCTGAGAATGGAACTGGCCACACCCCTGAGAATGGAACTGGCCACACCCCTGAGAATGGAACTGGCCACACCCCTGAGAATGGAACTGGTCACACCCCTGAGAATGGAACTGGCTCACACCCCTGAGAATGGAACTGGCCACACCCCTGAGAATGGAACTGGCCACACCCCTGAGAATGGAACTGGCCACACCCCTGAGAATGGAACTGGCCACACCCCTGAGAATGGAACTGGCCACACCCCTGAGAATGGAACTGGCCACACCCCTGAGAATGGAACTGGCTACACCCCTGAGAATGGAACTGGCCACACCCCTGAGAATGGAACTGGCCACACCCCTGGGAATGGAACTGGCCACACCCCTGAGAATGGAACTGGCCACACCCCTGAGAATGGAACTGGCCACACCCCTGAGAATGGAACTGGCCACACCCCTGGGAATGGAACTGGCCACACCCCTGAGAATGGAACTGGCCACACCCCTGAGAATGGAACTGGCCACACCCCTGAGAATGGAACTGGCCACACCCCTGAGAATGGAACTGGCCACACCCCTGAGAATGGAACTGGCCACACCCTTGAACTGGTCACACCCCTGAGAATGGAACTGGCTACACCCCTGAGAATGGAACTGGCCACACCCCTGAGAATGGAACTGGCCACACCCCTGAGAATGGAACTGGCCACACCCCTGAGAATGGAACTGGCCACACCCCTGAGAATGGAACTGGCCACACCCCTGAGAATGGAACTGGCCACACCCCTGAGAATGGAACTGGCTACACCCCTGAGAATGGAACTGGCCACACCCCTGAGAATGGAACTGGCCACACCCCTGGGAATGGAACTGGCCACACCCCTGAGAATGGAACTGGCCACACCCCTGAGAATGGAACTGGCCACACCCCTGAGAATGGAACTGGCCACACCCCTGAGAATGGAACTGGCCACACCCCTGAGAATGGAACTGGCCACACCCCTGAGAATGGAACTGGCCACACCCCTGAGAATGGAACTGGCCACACCCCTGAGAATGGAACTGGCCACACCCCTGAGAATGGAACTGGAGCTTCGTCTTGTCAATTGATTTATTGATTTACGATGTTCTGCTCTTTTTGACCGAAGCTGTTTTTCAGGCTTTAGGACAGGAAGTTTCTATTAACACAATTAGGAGCTTTGCAAATTGAAGGAACGTTTTATTACAAATTATAACTGGAGAAAATAAACCAAATATTTTTCCCCTGTCTCAGTGTGTCTCAGTGTGTCTCAATGTGTCTTGGTGTGTCTCGGTGTGTCTCGGTGTGTCTCTGTGTGTCCATGCTCATTCCCTAGCCATGTGACTGTGTCTCAGTGTGTCTCAGTGTGTCTCGGTGTGTCTCAGTGTGTCTCAGTGTGTCTCAGTGTGTTTCAGTGTATCTCAGTGTGTCTCGGCGTGTCTCGGCGTGTCTCGGCGTGTCTCGGCGTGTCTCAGCGTGTCTCAGTGTCTCTCAGTGTGTCTCAGTGTGTCTCAGTGTGTCTCAGTGTGTCTCGGTGTGTCTCATTGTGTCTCAGTGTGTCTCATTGTGTCTCAGTGTGTCTCAGTGTGTCTCAGTGTGTCTCAGTGTATCTCAGTGTGTCTCATTGTGTCTCATTGTGTCTCATTGTGTCTCGGTGTGTCTCGGTGTGTCTCGGTGTGTCTCGGTGTGTCTCAGTGTGTCTCATTGTGTCTCATTGTGTCTCAGTGTGTCTCAGTGTGTCTCAGTGTGTCTCAGTGTGTCTCAGTGTATCTCAGTGTATCTCAGTGTGTCTCATTGTGTCTCATTGTGTCTCGGGGTGTCTCGGTGTGTCTCATTGTGTCTCATTGTGTCTCGTGTGTCTCGGTGTGTCTCATTGTGTCTCAGTGTGTCTCAGTGTGTCTCAGTGTGTCTCATTGTGTCTCAGTGTGTCTCAGTGTATCTCAGTGTGTCTCTCAGTGTGTCTCTCAGTGTATCTCAGTGTGTCTCATTGTGTCTCAGTGTGTCTCATTGTGTCTCAGTGTGTCTCATTGTGTCTCAGTGTGTCTCATTGTGTCTCAGTGTGTCTCATTGTGTCTCGGTGTGTCTCATTGTGTCTCGGTGTGTCTCATTGTGTCTCGGTGTGTCTCAGTGTGTCTCAGTGTGTCTCAGTGTGTTTCGGTGTGTCTCAGTGTGTCTCAGTGTGTCTCAGTGTGTCTCAGTGTGTCTCAGTGTCTCAGTGTGTCTCATTGTCTCCATGCTCATTCCCTAACCATGTGACTGTGTATATGTGTGTATCTGTGTGTCTCAGTGTGTCTCAGTGTGTCTCAGTGTGTCTCAGTGTGTTTCGGTGTGTCTCAGTGTGTCTCAGTGTGTCTCAGTGTGTCTCATTGTCTCCATGCTCATTCCCTAGCCATGTGACTGTGTGTCTTTGTGTGTCTGTTTGTGTATCTGTGTGTGTCTGTGTGTCTGTGTGTGTGTGTATCTTTGTGTATCTATGTGTCTGTGTTTGTGTGTGTGTGTGTGTGTGTGTGTATCTTTGTGTATCTATGTGTCTGTGTGTGTGTGTGTGTGTGTCTGTGTGTGTGTGTGTGTGTGTGTGTGTGTGTGTCTGTGTGTGTGTGTGTGTGTGTGTGTGTGTGTGTGTGTGTGTGTGTGTGTGTGTATCTGTGTGTATCTACGTGTCTGTGTGTATGTGTGTGTGTGTGTGTATCTTTGTGTATCTATGTGTCTGTGTGTGTGTGTGTGTGTGCGTGTGTGTGTATCTATGTGTCTGTGTGTGTGTGTGTCTGTGTCTGTGTGTGTGTGTGTGTGTGTGTGTGTGTGTGTGTGTGTGTGTGTGTGTGTGTGTGTGTGTGTGTGTGTGTGTGTGTGTGTGTGTGTGTGTGTGTGTGTGTGTGTGTGTGTGTGTGTGTGTGTGTGTGTGTGTGTGTGTGTGTGTGTGTGTGTGTGTGTGTGTGTGTGTGTGTGTGTGTGTGTGTGTGTCTGTGTGTGTGTGTGTCTTTGTGTATCTATGTGTCTGTGTTTGTGTGTGTGTGTGTGTGTGTGTGTGTATCTTTGTGTATCTATGTGTCTGTGTGTGTGTGTGTGTGTGTCTGTGTGTGTGTGTATGTGTGTGTATCTATGTGTCTGTGTGTGTGTGTGTGTGTGTGTGTGTGTGTGTGTGTGTGTGTGTGTGTATCTGTGTGTATCTACGTGTCTGTGTGTATGTGTGTGTGTGTGTGTATCTTTGTGTATCTATGTGTCTGTGTGTGTGTGTGTGTGTGCGTGTGTGTGTATCTGTGTGTATCTATGTGTCTGTGTGTGTGTGTGTCTGTATCTATGTGTCTGTGTGTGTGTGTGTGTGTGTGTGTGTGTGTGTGTGTGTGTGTGTGTGTGTGTGTGTGTGTGTGTGTGTGTGTGTGTGTGTGTGTGTGTGTGTGTGTGTGTGTGTGTGTGTGTGTGTGTGTGTCTGTGTGTGTGTGTCTGTGTGTCTGTGTGTGTGTGTGTGTGTGTGTGTGTGTGTGTGTGTGTGTGTGTGTGTGTGTGTGTGTGTGTGTGTGTGTGTGTGTGCGTGAAAGAGAGACTGTTTATTATTCCAGCCCTCTGCTGGGATGTCCGGATACGGGAAAATATTCCAAAGCGAGAGACTGAGCCTTCTCTTTGATTCAGAGGGGTTGGTAAATGTGGAAGACACATTTCAGTTGAATACATTCAGTTGTACAACTGACTAGGGATCGCCCTTTCCTTTCTCCTTTTATGAGACATACTACCATCTTTATGTGACAAATTACATTTAATCAGACTTTTAGAATGCACCAATGAGCAGCTCAGAACAGAGTGGGAGGAGTCAAGCACCAATAACTA
Source organism: Salvelinus alpinus (assembly GCF_045679555.1). Taxonomy (NCBI): domain Eukaryota; kingdom Metazoa; phylum Chordata; class Actinopteri; order Salmoniformes; family Salmonidae; genus Salvelinus; species Salvelinus alpinus. The sequence goes on along the minus strand of NC_092112.1, from coordinate 4,984,241 downwards.
ATGATGTTAATCTGTGGAGCTGAACACTGGTCACACACACCTCCCCCTGGACTACAGTAGCCGTGTGTGTGTGTGTGTGTGTGTGTGTGTGTGTGTGTGTGTGTGTGTGTGTGTGTGTGTGTGTGTGTGTGTGTGTGTGTGTGTGTGTGTGTGTGTGTGTGTGTGTGTGTGTGTGTGTGTGTGTGTGGTGTGTGTGTGTGTGTGTGTGTGTTGAATACAGTAGACCTACCCCACTGTATCTACAGATCAATATTATTGATCAGAGCCCATCAGGTCATCAATATTGACCCATCTGGTGCTGAGCATACTGTACACGCGCACACACACACACACACACACACACACACACACACACACACACACACACACACACACACACACACACACACACACACACACACACACACACACACACACACACACACACACACACACACCTCTACAGTAGAGACATCAATGCATGCAGCCAGATCTTTGTGTAACCTTTAGGCTTTAGGCTTGACCCCTAGAAGTCCCAGAGGTCAACCTGGAGAGGGATTAACTCCTAATGTGCCTAATTACCTTCCCTCTCTCTTCCCCCTTCCTCTCCTCTCCTCCTCCCTCCTCCCCTCTCCCTTTTCTTCCCCTTCTCCTCCCCTCTCCCCTTTCTACCCTCTCTCTCCTCCTCCCTCCTCCCCTCTCCCCTTTCTTCCCCTTTTTCTCCCCTCTCCCCTTTCTACCCCATCTCCCCTCCTCTCCTCTCCTATATCACTCTTAT
>NC_092112.1:4953484-4978484 GCF_045679555.1 Salvelinus alpinus | reverse complement strand
GTCAGTAATGGCCAGGTGTGTATCAGTAGTTAGTAATGGCCAGGTGTATATCAGTAGTCAGTGATGGCCAGGTGTATATCAGTAATGGCCAGGTGTTTATTATTAGTCAGTAATCTTTGGATGCAGACAGCAGTCTCACCATTGGAAGACATCGTTTGGAATGTAGCCTACAGAAACCCATTCCTGCTCTTTTCCTGCGATCCATCACACACATTTGGTGTGTCATCATAGTGGTCTCTGATTGGTGGTCATCATTTGGTGTGATATCATAGTGGTCTCTGATTGGTGGTCATCATTTGGTGTGTCATCATAGTGGTCTCTGATTGGTGGTCATCATTTGGTGTGATATCATAGTGGTCTCTGATTGGTGGTCATCATTTGGTGTGTCATCATAGTGGTCTCTGATTGGTGGTCATCATTTGGTGTGATATCATAGTGGTCTCTGACTCACTCAGGTGGAACAAACTTAAACTTGTGCCTTTTTTCAATGCAGATTTGAATTTCATTAGGAAAACAGAAAAGTGTCAAAGATTTTGTTTCGCAAACATCCAGAGGTGTAAAAAGTATTACATTTTCATACTTATGTAAAAGTAAAGATACCTTAATAGAACATTTCTCCAGTAAAAGAGGAAGTCACCCAGTAAAATACTACTTGTGTAAAAGTCTAAAACTATTTGGTTTTAAAAATACATAAGTATCAACAGTAAATGGAATTGCTAAAATATACTTAAGTATCAAAATTCCTTATATTAAGCAAACCAGACGGCACAATTTATTAAATATATTTTTATATATGGATAGCCAGGGGCACACTCCAACACTCAGACTTAATTCAAAAGCAAAGCATATGTGTTTAGTGAGTCTGCAAGATCAGATGCAGCAGAGATCTTTATTTATTTTTTATTTGAACTTTATTTAACCTGGTAGGCTAGTTGAGAGCAAGTTCAAATTTACAACTGTGACCTGGCCAAGATAAAGCAAAGCAGTTCGACACAAACAACACAGAGTTACACATGGAATGACCAGAGATGTTCTCTTGATAAGTGTGTGAATTGGACAATTTTCCTGTAAAAATGTAATGAGTACTGTTGGGTGTCAGGGAAAATGTATGGAGTAAAATACAGAGGTCTCGTATCTGTAAAGTAACACACGTAGGGAGGTCTGAACCAGAACGGAGCCTGTAGTGTAGAGTGTAGAGTGGAGAGTGGAGAGTGTAGAGTGGAGAGTGGAGAGTGGAGAGTGTAGAGTGTAGAGTGTAGAGTGTAGAGTGGAGAGTGGAGAGTGTAGAGTGTAGAGTGTAGAGTGTAGAGTGGAGAGTGGAGAGTGGAGAGTGTAGAGTGGAGAGTGGAGAGTGTAGAGTGGAGAGAGGAGAGTGTAGAGTGTAGAGTGTAGAGTGGAGAGTGTAGAGTGTAGAGTGTAGAGTGTAGAGTGTAGAGTGGAGAGTGGAGAGTGGAGAGAGGAGAGTGTAGAGTGTAGAGTGTAGAGTGTAGAGTGTAGAGTGTAGAGTGGAGAGTGTAGAGTGTAGAGTGTAGAGTGTAGAGTGGAGAGTGTAGAGTGTAGAGTGTAGAGTGTAGAGTGGAGAGTGGAGAGTGGAGAGTGGAGAGAGAGAGAGACCAGAACACCACCCCCCTCTACAGTACCCAGAGGGCTAAAGGTTGAGATGGACAGCTGTCTGAGAGAGCTAAACTCCGGACTGAGGTGAGAGAACTGAAGGAGGAGGGAGAGGAACACATGGCCCAGCTATCAGAGGAACACTTGGAATAGCTAACAGAGGAACACATGGCACAAATTACAGAGGAACACAACCCAGCAAACAGAGGAACACACAACTCAGCTAACAGAGGAACACACAACTCAGCTAACAGAGGACCACACGGCCCAGCTAACAGAGGAACACACAGTGATGTGTCACATGTGATTTTCTGGATTTTTTTTTCTCATTTTGTCTGTCATAGTTGAAGTGTAGCTATGATGAAAATGACAGGTCTCTCTCATCTTTCTAAGTGGGAGGACTTGGTGGCCGACTAAATACTGTTTTGACTTTCCTCTTCTTCTGACGAGGAGTAAGAGATATCGGACCAATGTGCAGCGTGGTAAGTGTCCATTTTAATATATAAAACTGAACACTACAAAAATACAAAAATAACAAAATGAATGAACAAACAAAAATCGAAACAGTCCCGTATGGTGCAAACACATAGGAAACAACCACCCACAACCCACAATAGACAACAGGCTACCTAAATGTGGCTCCCAATCAGAGACAACGACTGACACCTGCCTCTGATTGAGAACCATACTAGGCCAAACACATATCAAATCAAATCAAGTTTATTTTATAAGTTTATACCCAGCCTAAAACCCCAAACAGCAAGCAATGCAGGCGTAGAAGCACGGTGGCTGGGAAAAACTCCCTAGAAAGGCCAAAACCTAGGAAGAAACCTAGAGAGGAACCAGGCTATGAGAGGTGGCCAGTCCTCTTCTGGCTGTGCCGGGTGGAGATTATAACAGAACATGGCCAAGATGTTCAAATGTTCATAAATGACCAGCATGGTCAAATAATAATCAGGAATAAATGTCAGTTGGCTTTTCATAGCCGATCATTAAGAGTTGAAAACAGCAGGTCTGGGACAGGTAGCACGTCCGGTGGACAGAAATAGAACAGAACAAAACATAGAAAAAACAACATAGAATGCCCACCCCAACTCACGCCCTGACCAAACTAAAATACAGACATGACAAAGGAACTAAGGTCAGAACGTGACAGTATAGCCATGTTGGAAAATATAAATGGACTGAATATTATTATTTAAAAAATGTTTTTAAATGTGAATCGCATTTTTATTTGGCGTACCCCAGTTTGGGAATACCTGCTTTGTTTCCAGGGCAACGATGTCTAGATGGAATTTTGTATTTGTGGTCCTGCCAACAGGACCCTTTTTGGAACACCATTATTTTTGTCTTACTGAGATTTACTGTCAGGGCCCTAGTCTGACAGAATCTGTGCAGAATATCTAGGTGCTGCTGTAGGCCCTCCTGGGTTGGGGACAGAAGCACCAGATCATTAGTAGACATTTGACTTCAGATTCTAGTAGGGTGAGGCCGGGTGCTGCAGACTGTTCTAGTGCCCTCACTAATTTGTTTATATTTAAGTTGATGAGGGTGGGGATCAAGCTGCATCCCTGTCTCACCCCACGGCCCTGTGGAAATAAATGTGTTTGATTTTGCCAATTTTAACTGCACACTTTTTTTAATTTCAAAAGTTTTTCCCGCAAACCCCACTTTACATCAATTTGTATAGCAGAGCGTCATTCCAAACTGCCTTTGTGACATTTGCTAAGTACATTGTTTTCACTGAGGAAATGTACGAGTCTGCCGTTAATGATAATGCAGAGGATTTTCCCAAGGTTGCTGTTGACGCATATCCCACGGTAGTTATTAGGGTCAAATTTGTCTCCATTTTTGTGGATTGGGGTGATCAGTCCTTGATTCCAAATAAGTGCCAGAGCTGAAGAGGATGTTAAAAAGTTTTAGTATAGCCAATTGGAATGTGTGGTCTGTATATTTTATCATTTCATTTTGGATACCATCAACACCACAGGCCTTTTTGGGTTGGAGGGTTTGTATTTTGTTCTGTAGTTCATTCAATGTAATTGGAGAATCCACAGGGTTCTGGTAGTCTTTAATAGATGTTTCTATGATTTGTATTTGATCATGTATATGTTTTTGCTGTTTGTTGTAGAGCCAAATAGATTGAGGAAGTGGTTAAGGTAAGGGTTAAGCTTTGGGATTGACCTTAAAACACAAATCACTGAAACTGAAACTAAACTGAATTCCAAAGGTTGCAAGTTTGAATCCAGCGATATAAAGTTGTTTTTGAGATTTTGGTTTTAAAGCTTTCCCCAAACCTTAACCCGTACCTTAACCATTCAGAGTTAATACCAACATTTCGGAGTTAATGCTTAAACTTAACCCTAACCTTAAAAATTCAGAGTTAAACTTAACCTTAAACAATTAGAAATGTGACATTTACAACAACTTAGAAATTTGACGTTTGAGAAACATGGATGAACGTCTAATTCTAAACTGTGAGATCTAGTTGGGTAAACATCCCTCCAGTCAGAGAGAGGGGGAGAGAGAGAGACGGAGGGAGAGAGAGAGAGAGAGAGGAGAGAGGAGAGAGGAGAGAGGAGAGAGAGAGAGAGAGAGAGAGAGAGAGAGAGAGAGAGAGAGAGAGAGAGAGAGAGAGAGAGAGAGAGAGGAGAGAGAGAGAGAGACAGGTGTTGACAGGTAAGTGATCTTTATCTGTGAATTTAACAGCCAGCAGACTGTGTGTGTGTGTGTGTGTGTGTGTGTGTGTGTGTGTGTGTGTGTGTGTGTGTGTGTGTGTGTGTGTGTGTGTGTGTGTGTGTGTGTGTGTGTGTGTGTGTGTGTGTGTGTGTGTGTGTGTGTGTGTGTGAGTTATGGTGTCTGTGAAGCAGAAAGGTGGCAGCAAAATGACCTACACTACCAACCCACACACCAACATTATTGTAGACGTGTTTTTATATTAGTTCTCTTTTCTACTCGTTTAAGATTTTTTTTTAAATTCAGTTTAGTTTCAGGTAGATCCACTTTACTAGTTTTTATTTAGTTTAAGATTAAGTTTTATAAAACATTTATATTTCATTTTATATTTTTTTGTTTCAGTTTTAGTGTTAGGGACAGAAATGCTTGTGAGGCTAGGTGTGTGTTTGTGTGTTTATGGCGATGTCACTTCTTGCCACTGGGGGGCAGTAATGCATAAGGTGATGGGTCAGGTTACAGGTGTAAAGGTAGACTCAGCGAGACGACGTAGATGCACCAAGTAAACAGTAGTAGTGGGTCAATTTCCGCATAACCAGGAGCATTGAAGCGCAAGACTAAACTTCTCTGTTTTAGTCCTCCACGTTGTAGCAGCGTGAAGCGAACCTGTGCACATGAGCAGACACTCTGTTTAAGTCCCCCACGTTGTAGCAGCGTGAAGCGAACCTGTGCACATGAGCAGACACTCTGTTTAAGTCCCCCACGTTGTAGCAGCGTGAAGCGAACCTGTGCACATGAGCAGACACTCTGTTTAAGTCCCCCACGTTGTAGCAGCGTGAAGCGAACCTGTGCACATGAGCAGACACTCTGTTTAAGTCCCCCACGTTGTAGCAGCGTGAAGCGAACCTGTGCACATGAGCAGACACTCTGTGTGACTGTGTGAGAGCAAAGCATCGTAGAAGGGGCACGCTTGAGCGGATCACTTTGGTCAAGTCTCACCGCCTAAAAAATTGTGTTGCATTATAGGGATAAAAAATTGTCAGACAAGTCAACTGCAGGAAATTTACAAACATTGTCAACCCCCCAATCATTAGGGGGGTTTGTTTGAGGCTCTATTGTCAACCAATCATTAGGGGGGGTTTGTTTGAGGCTCTATTGTCAACCAATCATTAGGGGGGTTTGTTTGAGGCTCTATTGTCAACCAATCATTAGGGGGGTTCTGTTTGAGGCTCTATTGTCAACCAATCATTAGGGGGGTTTGTTTGAGGCTCTATAGTCAACCAATCATTAGGGGGGTTCTGTTTGAGGCTCTATAGTCAACCAATCATTAGGGGGGTTCTGTTTGAGGCCCTACTGTCAACCAATCATTAGGGGGGGTTTGTTTGAGGCTCTATTGTCAACCAATCATTAGGGGGTTTCTGTTTGAGGCTCTATTGTCAACCAATCATTAGGGGGGTTTGTTTGAGGCTCTATAGTCAACCAATCATTAGGGGGGTTTGTTTGAGGCTCTATTGTCAACCAATCATTAGGGGGGTTTGTTTGAGGCTCTATAGTCAACCAATCATTAGGGGGGTTTGTTTGAGGCTCTATTGTCAACCAATCATTAGGGGGGTTTGTTTGAGGCTCTATAGTCAACCAATCATTAGGGGGGTTTGTTTGAGGCTCTATTGTCAACCAATCATTAGGGGGGTTTGTTTGAGGCTCTATAGTCAACCAATCATTAGGGGGGTTTGTTTGAGGCTCTATAGTCAACCAATCATTAGGGGGGTTTGTTTGAGGCTCTATTGTCAACCAATCATCTTCTTCTTTTTTCTAGGCACCCTATCCTCTGCCGAGGCCCCGAAAGCTGGATGTTCTGGTTTTCAGGGGATGGAAAGAGAGCCTTTGCTGCGCTTCCATTTTGGACGATAACGAGGTGACACTCCATCTTTACTCCTCCTCCACAGTTACTGGATTGGTTGAACTGTAAAGAAGAGAAACACCCAGACAGGACCAGCACATTGACTGGATTGGTTGAACTGTAAAGAAGAGAAACACCCAGACAGGACCAGCACATTTACTGGATTGGTTGAACTGTAAAGAAGAGAACCTCCCCCGATAGTTTTTTTTCTTCTCGTCAAGACCAGTATGTAAGGGATCTAGTATCGTTTCTTCTATGTCTGCTACGTTAGGTCAAATCAAATCAAAGTGCATTTGTCACGTGCGCCGAACACAACAAGTGTAGACCTTACAGTGAAATGCTTACAATAGTGCGAAAAAAAAAGTGTGTGTGTGTGTGTGTGTGTGTGTGTGTGTGTGTGTGTGTGTGTGTGTGTGTGTGTGTGTGTGTGTGTGTGTGTGTGTGTGTGTGTGTGTGTGTGTGTGTGTGTGTGTGTGTGTGTGTGTGTGTGTGTAGGTAAGTAAAGAAATAAAACAGTAAAAATACATTTGAAAATAAGAGTAGCGAGGCTATACACAGACACCGGTTAGTCGGGCTTATTGAGGTAGTATGTACATGTAGGTATGGTTAAAGTGACACGAACGACCAAAGACATGATTGAAACAAGAACCAATTCTCCGCAACTCATGTGTACAGTGGATATATACAAATACATTTGATATTTGAGGCTTTCTCTCACTAATTGATTGTACAATGTAGACATACTATTATGATTTCCGTTTCTTAGTATGTGATATGTGGGTTGGACACATGTTTATTTCAACGTTATAAAGAAAAACTTTGATAATCAAATCAAGCTTTATTTACAAAGGACATTTCAGACATGGAATGCATGAAGGTGCTTCACAGGGAAAATTAAATGTTTACTACATTAACAAACATAACAGGATAAAAAACTAAAGAACGGCGATAAAAAGTGAAACACTAAAAAAAGTTGCCAAATGAAAAGCAAAGCTAAAAAGGTGTGTTTTAAGATCTCTATTAAATATCGTTTCGGCCTCAGGTTTTCTGGCAGGTTATTCCAGATAATGGAGGCCTCTCCCTGCCTCTTGGCCCCCCTCAGGTTCTCTGGCAGGTTATTCCAGACAATGGAGGCCTCTCCATGCCTCTTGGTCCTAGGCTTTGGGGTAGTTAAAAGGCTGTCTCTCCATGCCTTTTGGTCCTAGGCTTTGGGGTAGTTAAAAGACCAGTGGACCTGAATGACCTACTGGTTACATAACTTAAAAGCACGTCTGACATGTACAGTGGGGAGAACAAGTATTTGATACACTGCCGATTTTGCAGGTTTTCCTACTTACAAAGCATGTAGAGGTCTGTAATTTTTATCATAGGTACACTTCAACTATGAGAGACGGAATCTAAAACAAAAATCCAGAAAATCACATTGTATGATTTTTAAGTAATTAATTTGCATTTTATTGCATGACATAAGTATTTGATACATCAGAAAAGCAGAACTTAATATTTGGTAGAGAAACCTTTGTTTGCAATTACAGAGATCATACGTTTCCTGTAGTTCTTGACTAGGTTTGCACACACTGCAGCAGGGATTTTGGCCCACTCCTCCCTACAGATCTTCTCCAGATCCTTCAGGTTTCGGGGCTGTCGCTGGGCAATACGGACTTTCAGCTCCCTCCAAAGATTTTCTATTGGGTTCAGGTCTGGAGACTGGCTAAGCACCTTGAGATGCTTCTTACGGAGCCACTCCTTAGTTGCCATGGCTGTGTGTTTCGTGTCGTTGTCATGCTGGAAGACCCAGCCACGACCCATCTTCAATGCTCTTACTGAGGGAAGGAGGTTGTTGGCCAAGATCTCGCGATACATGGCCCCATCCATCCTCCCCTCAATACGGTGCAGTCGTCCTGTCCCCTTTGCAGAAAAGCATCCCCAAAGAATGATGTTTCCACCTCCATGCTTCACGGTTGGGATGGTGTTCTTGGGGTTGTACTCATACTTCTTCTTCCTCCAAACACGGCGAGTGGAGTTAGACCAAAAAGCTCTATTTTTGTCTCATCAGACCACATGACCTTCTCCCATTCCTCCTCTGGATCATCCAGATGGTCATTGGCAAACTTCAGACAGGCCTGGACATGCACTGGCTTAAGCAGGGGGACCTTGCGTGCGCTGCAGGATTTTAATCCATGACGGCGTAGTGTGTTACTAATGGTTTTCTTTGAGACTGTGGTCCCAGCTCTCTTCAGGTCATTGACCAGGTCCTGCCGTGTAGTTCTGGGCTGATCCCTCACCTTCCTCGTGATCATTGATGCCCCACGAGGTGAAATCTTGCATGGAGCCCCAGACCGAGGGTGATTGACCGTCATCTTGAACTTCTTCCATTTTCTAATAATTGCGCCAACAGTTGTTTCCTTCTCACCAAGCTGCTTGCCTATTGTCCTGTAGCCCATCCCAGTCTTGTGCAGGTCTACAATTGTATCCCTGATGTCCTTACACAGCTCTCTGGTCTTGGCCATTGTGGAGAGGTTGGAATCTGTTTGATTGAGTGTGTGGACAGGTGTCTTTTATACAGGTAACGAGTTCAAACAGGTGCAGTTAATACAGGTAATGAGTGGAGAACAGGAGGGCTTCTTAAAGAAAAACTAACAGGTCTGTGAGAGCCGGAATTCTTACTGGTTGGTAGGTGATCAAATACTTATGTCATGCAATAAAATGCAAATTAATTATTTAAAAATCATACAATGTGATTTTCTGGATTTTTGTTTTAGATTCCGTCTCTCACAGTTGAAGTGTACCTATGATAAAAATTACAGACCTCTACATGCTTTGTAAGTAGGAAAACCTGCAAAATCGGCAGTGTATCAAATACTTGTTCTCCCCACTGTATTGTTCTGTTCCTGATCCGTACTGTGCTGCAGCATTCTGTATGTTTTGACAACTGGCTTTCTTGGGTAGACCAGACAGCATTACAGTAGCCAAGCAGAACTGGACCAGAGAGGCCAACCACCTCTCCATTTAGAACTGGACCAGAGAGGCCAACCACCTCTCCATTTAGAACTGGACCAGAGAGGCCAACCACCTCTCCATTTAGAACTGGACCAGAGAGGCCAACCACCTCTCCATTTAGAACTGGACCAGAGAGGCCAACCACCTCTCCATTTAGAACTGGACCAGAGAGGCCAACCCTCTCTCCATTTAGAACTGGACCAGAGAGGCCAACCACCTCTCCATTTAGAACTGGACCAGAGAGGACAACCACCTCTCCATTTAGAACTGGACCAGAGAGGTCAACCACCTCTCCATTTAGAACTGGACCAGAGAGGCCAACCACCTCTACATTTAGAACATGACCAGAGAGGTCAACCACCTCTCCATTTAGAACTGGACCAGAGAGGCCAACCACCTCTCCATTTAGAACTGGACCAGAGAGGCCAACCACCTCTCCATTTAGAACTGGACCAGAGAGGCCAACCACCTCTCCATTTAGAACTGGACCAGAGAGGACAACCACCTCTCCATTTAGAACAGGACCAGAGAGGACAACCACCTCTCCATTTAGAACTGGACCAGAGAGGCCAACCACCTCTCCATTTAGAACTGGACCAGAGAGGCCAACCACCTCTACATTTAGAACATGACCAGAGAGGTCAACCACCTCTCCATTTAGAACTGGACCAGAGAGGCCAACCACCTCTCCATTTAGAACTGGACCAGAGAGGCCAACCACCTCTCCATTTAGAACTGGACCAGAGAGGACAACCCTCTCTCCATTTAGAACTGGACCAGAGAGGCCAACCACCTCTCCATTTAGAACTGGACCAGAGAGGCCAACCCTCTCTCCATTTAGAACTGGACCAGAGAGGCCAACCACCTCTCCATTTAGAACTGGACCAGAGAGGACAACCACCTCTCCATTTAGAACTGGACCAGAGAGGCCAACCACCTCTCCATTTAGAACTGGACCAGAGAGGTCAACCCTCTCTCCATTTAGAACTGGACCAGAGAGGCCAACCACCTCTCCATTTAGAACTGGACCAGAGAGGCCAACCACCTCTCCATTTAGAACTGGACCAGAGAGGCCAACCCTCTCTCCATTTAGAACTGGACCAGAGAGGTCAACCACCTCTCCATTTAGAACTGGACCAGAGAGGCCAACCACCTCTCCATTTAGAACTGGACCAGAGAGGCCAACCACCTCTACATTTAGAACTGGACCAGAGAGGACAACCACCTCTCCATTTAGAACTGGACCAGAGAGGCCAACCACCTCTCCATTTAGAACTGGACCAGAGAGGCCAACCACCTCTCCATTTAGAACTGGACCAGAGAGGTCAACCACCTCTCCATTTAGAACTGGACCAGAGAGGCCAACCACCTCTCCATTTAGAACTGGACCAGAGAGGCCAACCACCTCTACATTTAGAACATGACCAGAGAGGTCAACCACCTCTCCATTTAGAACTGGACCAGAGAGGCCAACCACCTCTCCATTTAGAACTGGACCAGAGAGGCCAACCCTCTCTCCATTTAGAACTGGACCAGAGAGGTCAACCACCTCTCCATTTAGAACTGGACCAGAGAGGCCAACCACCTCTCCATTTAGAACTGGACCAGAGAGGCCAACCACCTCTCCATTTAGAACTGGACCAGAGAGGCCAACCACCTCTCCATTTAGAACTGGACCAGAGAGGTCAACCACCTCTCCATTTAGAACTGGACCAGAGAGGTCAACCACCTCTCCATTTAGAACTGGACCAGAGAGGCCAACCACCTCTCCATTTAGAACTGGACCAGAGAGGTCAACCACCTCTCCATTTAGAACTGGACCAGAGAGGCCAACCACCTCTCCATTTAGAACTGGACCAGAGAGGCCAACCACCTCTCCATTTAGAACTGGACCAGAGAGGCCAACCACCTCTCCATTTAGAACTGGACCAGAGAGGTCAACCACCTCTCCATTTAGAACTGGACCAGAGAGGCCAACCACCTCTCCATTTAGAACTGGACCAGAGAGGCCAACCACCTCTCCATTTAGAACTGGACCAGAGAGGCCAACCACCTCTACATTTAGAACATGACCAGAGAGGTCAACCACCTCTCCATTTAGAACTGGACCAGAGAGGCCAACCACCTCTCCATTTAGAACTGGACCAGAGAGGCCAACCACCTCCCCATTTAGAACTGGACCAGAGAGGCCAACCACCTCTCCATTTAGAACTGGACCAGAGAGGCCAACCACCTCTCCATTTAGAACTGGACCAGAGAGGCCAACCACCTCTCCATTTAGAACTGGACCAGAGAGGCCAACCACCTCTCCATTTAGAACTGGACCAGAGAGGCCAACCACCTCTCCATTTAGAACTGGACCAGAGAGGTCAACCACCTCTCCATTTAGAACTGGACCAGAGAGGCCAACCACCTCTACATTTAGAACATGACCAGAGAGGTCAACCACCTCTCCATTTAGAACTGGACCAGAGAGGCCAACCACCTCTCCATTTAGAACTGGACCAGAGAGGCCAACCACCTCTCCATTTAGAACTGGACCAGAGAGGTCAACCACCTCTCCATTTAGAACTGGACCAGAGAGGCCAACCACCTCTCCATTTAGAACTGGACCAGAGAGGCCAACCACCTCTCCATTTAGAACTGGACCAGAGAGGCCAACCACCTCTCCATTTAGAACTGGACCAGAGAGGCCAACCACCTCTCCATTTAGAACTGGACCAGAGAGGTCAACCCTCTCTCCATTTAGAACTGGACCAGAGAGGCCAACCACCTCTCCATTTAGAACTGGACCAGAGAGGCCAACCACCTCTCCATTTAGAACTGGACCAGAGAGGCCAACCACCTCTCCATTTAGAACTGGACCAGAGAGGCCAACCACCTCTCCATTTAGAACTGGACCAGAGAGGCCAACCACCTCTCCATTTAGAACTGGACCAGAGAGGCCAACCACCTCTCCATTTAGAACTGGACCAGAGAGGCCAACCACCTCTCCATTTAGAACTGGACCAGAGAGGTCAACCACCTCTCCATTTAGAACTGGACCAGAGAGGCCAACCACCTCTCCATTTAGAACTGGACCAGAGAGGTCAACCACCTCTCCATTTAGAACTGGACCAGAGAGGTCAACCACCTCTCCATTTAGAACTGGACCAGAGAGGCCAACCACCTCTCCATTTAGAACTGGACCAGAGAGGACAACCACCTCTACATTTAGAACATGACCAGAGAGGTCAACCACCTCTCCATTTAGAACTGGACCAGAGAGGCCAACCACCTCTCCATTTAGAACTGGACCAGAGAGGTCAACCACCTCTCCATTTAGAACTGGACCAGAGAGGCCAACCACCTCTCCATTTAGAACTGGACCAGAGAGGCCAACCACCTCTCCATTTAGAACTGGACCAGAGAGGTCAACCCTCTCTCCATTTAGAACTGGACCAGAGAGGCCAACCACCTCTCCATTTAGAACTGGACCAGAGAGGCCAAACACCTTTCCATTTAGAACATGACCAGAGAGGCCAAACACCTCTCCGTTTAGAACTGGACCAGAGAGGCCAACCACCTCTCCATTTAGAACTGGACCAGAGAGGTCAACCACCTCTCCATTTAGAACTGGACCAGAGAGGTCAACCACCTTTCCATTTAGAACATGACCAGAGAGGCCAAACACCTCTCCATTTAGAACTGGACCAGAGAGGTCAACCACCTTTCCATTTAGAACTGGACCAGAGAGGTCAACCACCTCTCCGTTTAGAACTGGACCAGAGAGGCCAACCACCTCTCCATTTAGAACTGGACCAGAGAGGCCAACCACCTCTCCATTTAGAACTGGACCAGAGAGGTCAACCACCTCTCCATTTAGAACTGGACCAGAGAGGTCAACCACCTCTCCATTTAGAACTGGACCAGAGAGGCCAACCACCTCTCCATTTAGAACTGGACCAGAGAGGTCAACCACCTCTCCATTTAGAACTGGACCAGAGAGGTCAACCACCTTTCCATTTAGAACTGGACCAGAGAGGTCAACCACCTTTCCATTTAGAACAGGACCAGAGAGGACAACCACCTCTCCATTTAGAACTGGACCAGAGAGGTCAACCACCTTTCCATTTAGAACATGACCAGAGAGGCCAAACACCTCTCCGTTTAGAACTGGACCAGAGAGGCCAACCACCTCTCCATTTAGAACTGGACCAGAGAGGCCAACCACCTCTCCATTTAGAACTGGACCAGAGAGGTCAACCCTCTCTCCATTTAGAACTGGACCAGAGAGGCCAACCACCTCTCCATTTAGAACTGGACCAGAGAGGCCAACCACCTCTCCATTTAGAACTGGACCAGAGAGGCCAACCACCTCTCCATTTAGAACTGGACCAGAGAGGCCAACCACCTCTCCATTTAGAACTGGACCAGAGAGGTCAACCACCTCTCCATTTAGAACTGGACCAGAGAGGCCAACCACCTCTCCATTTAGAACTGGACCAGAGAGGACAACCACCTCTCCATTTAGAACTGGACCAGAGAGGTCAACCACCTCTCCATTTAGAACTGGACCAGAGAGGCCAACCACCTCTCCATTTAGAACTGGACCAGAGAGGTCAACCACCTCTCCATTTAGAACTGGACCAGAGAGGTCAACCACCTCTCCATTTAGAACTGGACCAGAGAGGCCAACCACCTCTCCATTTAGAACTGGACCAGAGAGGCCAACCACCTCTACATTTAGAACTGGACCAGAGAGGTCAACCACCTCTCCATTTAGAACTGGACCAGAGAGGCCAACCACCTCTCCATTTAGAACTGGACCAGAGAGGCCAACCACCTCTCCATTTAGAACTGGACCAGAGAGGCCAACCACCTCTCCATTTAGAACTGGACCAGAGAGGTCAACCCTCTCTCCATTTAGAACTGGACCAGAGAGGCCAACCACCTCTCCATTTAGAACTGGACCAGAGAGGCCAACCACCTCTCCATTTAGAACTGGACCAGAGAGGTCAACCACCTCTCCATTTAGAACTGGACCAGAGAGGTCAACCACCTCTCCATTTAGAACTGGACCAGAGAGGACAACCACCTCTCCATTTAGAACTGGACCAGAGAGGCCAACCACCTCTCCATTTAGAACTGGACCAGAGAGGCCAACCACCTCTCCATTTAGAACTGGACCAGAGAGGCCAACCACCTCTCCATTTAGAACAGGACCAGAGAGGCCAACCACCTCTCCATTTAGAACTGGACCAGAGAGGTCAACCACCTCTCCATTTAGAACTGGACCAGAGAGGCCAACCACCTCTCCATTTAGAACTGGACCAGAGAGGCCAACCACCTCTCCATTTAGAACAGGACCAGAGAGGCCAACCACCTCTCCATTTAGAACTGGACCAGAGAGGTCAAACACCTCTCCATTTAGAACTGGACCAGAGAGGCCAACCCTCTCTCCATTTAGAACTGGACCAGAGAGGCCAACCACCTCTCCATTTAGAACTGGACCAGAGAGGTCAACCACCTCTCCATTTAGAACTGGACCAGAGAGGCCAACCACCTCTCCATTTAGAACATATGCCAGAGAGGCCAACCACCTCTCCATTTAGAACTGGACCAGAGAGGCCAACCACCTCTCCATTTAGAACTGGACCAGAGAGGCCAACCAACTCTCCATTTAGAACTGGGCCAGAGAGGCCAACCACCTCTCCATTTAGAACTGGACCAGAGAGGTCAACCACCTCTCCATTTAGAACTGGACCAGAGAGGCCAACCACCTCTCCATTTAGAACTGGACCAGAGAGGACAACCACCTCTCCATTTAGAACTGGACCAGAGAGGCCAACCACCTCTCCATTTAGAACTGGACCAGAGAGGACAACCACCTCTCCATTTAGAACTGGACCAGAGAGGCCAACCACCTCTCCATTTAGAACTGGACCAGAGAGGTCAACCACCTCTCCATTTAGAACTGGACCAGAGAGGCCAACCACCTCTCCATTTAGAACTGGACCAGAGAGGTCAACCACCTCTCCATTTAGAACTGGACCAGAGAGGTCAACCACCTCTCCATTTAGAACTGGACCAGAGAGGCCAACCACCTCTCCATTTAGAACTGGACCAGAGAGGCCAACCACCTCTACATTTAGAACATGACCAGAGAGGTCAACCACCTCTCCATTTAGAACTGGACCAGAGAGGCCAACCACCTCTCCATTTAGAACTGGACCAGAGAGGCCAACCACCTCTCCATTTAGAACTGGACCAGAGAGGTCAACCACCTCTCCATTTAGAACTGGACCAGAGAGGCCAACCACCTCTCCATTTAGAACTGGACCAGAGAGGCCAACCACCTCTCCATTTAGAACTGGACCAGAGAGGCCAACCACCTCTCCATTTAGAACTGGACCAGAGAGGTCAACCACCTCTCCATTTAGAACTGGACCAGAGAGGTCAACCACCTCTCCATTTAGAACTGGACCAGAGAGGCCAACCACCTCTCCATTTAGAACTGGACTAGAGAGGCCAACCCTCTCTCCATTTAGAACTGGACCAGAGAGGCCAACCACCTCTCCATTTAGAACTGGACCAGAGAGGCCAACCCTCTCTCCATTTAGAACTGGACCAGAGAGGCCAACCACCTCTCCATTTAGAACTGGACTAGAGAGGCCAACCCTCTCTCCATTTAGAACTGGACCAGAGAGGCCAACCACCTCTCCATTTAGAACTGGACCAGAGAGGACAACCACCTCTCCATTTAGAACTGGACCAGAGAGGTCAACCACCTCTCCATTTAGAACTGGACCAGAGAGGCCAACCACCTCTCCATTTAGAACTGGACCAGAGAGGTCAACCACCTCTCCATTTAGAACTGGACCAGAGAGGCCAACCACCTCTCCATTTAGAACTGGACCAGAGAGGTCAACCACCTCTCCATTTAGAACTGGACCAGAGAGGTCAACCACCTCTCCATTTAGAACTGGACCAGAGAGGCCAACCACCTCTCCATTTAGAACTGGACCAGAGAGGCCAACCACCTCTACATTTAGAACTGGACCAGAGAGGCCAACCACCTCTCCATTTAGAACTGGACCAGAGAGGCCAACCACCTCTCCATTTAGAACTGGACCAGAGAGGTCAACCCTCTCTCCATTTAGAACTGGACCAGAGAGGACAACCACCTCTCCATTTAGAACTGGACCAGAGAGGCCAACCACCTCTCCATTTAGAACTGGACCAGAGAGGTCAACCACCTCTCCATTTAGAACTGGACCAGAGAGGCCAACCACCTCTCCATTTAGAACTGGACCAGAGAGGCCAACCACCTCTCCATTTAGAACTGGACCAGAGAGGCCAACCACCTCTCCATTTAGAACTGGACCAGAGAGGCCAACCCTCTCTCCATTTAGAACTGGACCAGAGAGGCCAACCACCTCTCCATTTAGAACTGGACCAGAGAGGCCAACCACCTCTCCATTTAGAACTGGACCAGAGAGGCCAACCACCTCTCCATTTAGAACTGGACCAGAGAGGCCAACCACCTCTCCATTTAGAACTGGACCAGAGAGGCCAACCACCTCTCCATTTAGAACTGGACCAGAGAGGACAACCACCTCTCCATTTAGAACTGGACCAGAGAGGCCAACCACCTCTCCATTTAGAACTGGACCAGAGAGGTCAACCCTCTCTCCATTTAGAACTGGACCAGAGAGGCCAACCACCTCTCCATTTAGAACTGGACCAGAGAGGCCAACCACCTCTCCATTTAGAACTGGACCAGAGAGGCCAACCACCTCTCCATTTAGAACTGGACCAGAGAGGCCAACCACCTCTCCATTTAGAACTGGACCAGAGAGGCCAACCACCTCTCCATTTAGAACAGGACCAGAGAGGCCAACCACCTCTCCATTTAGAACTGGACCAGAGAGGCCAACCACCTCTCCATTTAGAACTGGACCAGAGAGGCCAACCACCTCTCCATTTAGAACTGGACCAGAGAGGCCAACCACCTCTCCATTTAGAACTGGACCAGAGAGGCCAACCACCTCTCCATTTAGAACTGGACCAGAGAGGCCAACCACCTCTCCATTTAGAACTGGACCAGAGAGGCCAACCACCTCCTCATTTAGAACTGGACTAGAGAGGTCAACCCTCTCTCCATTTAGAACTGGACCAGAGAGGCCAACCACCTCTCCATTTAGAACTGGACCAGAGAGGCCAACCACCTCTCCATTTAGAACTGGACCAGAGAGGCCAACCACCTCTCCATTTAGAACTGGACCAGAGAGGCCAACCACCTCTCCATTTAGAACTGGACTAGAGAGGTCAACCCTCTCTCCATTTAGAACTGGACCAGAGAGGCCAACCACCTCTACATTTAGAACATGACCAGAGAGGCCAAACACCTCTCCGTTTAGAACTGGACCAGAGAGGCCAACCACCTCTCCATTTAGAACTGGACCAGAGAGGCCAACCACCTCTACATTTAGAACATGACCAGAGAGGCCAAACACCTCTCCGTTTAGAACTGGACCAGAGAGGCCAACCACCTCTCCATTTAGAACTGGACCAGAGAGGTCAACCACCTCTCCATTTAGAACTGGACCAGAGAGGCCAACCACCTCTCCATTTAGAACTGGACCAGAGAGGCCAACCACCTCTCCATTTAGAACTGGACCAGAGAGGACAACCACCTCTCCATTTAGAACTGGACCAGAGAGGCCAACCACCTCTCCATTTAGAACTGGACCAGAGAGGTCAACCACCTCTCCATTTAGAACTGGACCAGAGAGGCCAACCACCTCTCCATTTAGAACTGGACCAGAGAGGCCAACCACCTCTCCATTTAGAACTGGACCAGAGAGGCCAACCACCTCTCCATTTAGAACTGGACCAGAGAGGCCAACCACCTCTCCATTTAGAACTGGACCAGAGAGGCCAACCACCTCTCCATTTAGAACTGGACCAGAGAGGCCAACCACCTCTCCATTTAGAACTGGACCAGAGAGGCCAACCACCTCTCCATTTAGAACTGGACCAGAGAGGTCAACCACCTCTCCATTTAGAACTGGACCAGAGAGGCCAACCACCTCTCCATTTAGAACTGGACCAGAGAGGTCAACCACCTCTCCATTTAGAACTGGACCAGAGAGGCCAACCACCTCTCCATTTAGAACTGGACCAGAGAGGCCAACCACCTCTACATTTAGAACATGACCAGAGAGGTCAACCACCTCTCCATTTAGAACTGGACCAGAGAGGCCAACCACCTCTCCATTTAGAACTGGACCAGAGAAGCCAACCACCTCTCCATTTAGAACTGGACCAGAGAGGACAACCCTCTCTCCATTTAGAACTGGACCAGAGAGGCCAACCACCTCTCCATTTAGAACTGGACCAGAGAGGCCAACCACCTCTCCATTTAGAACTGGACCAGAGAGGTCAACCACCTCTCCATTTAGAACTGGACCAGAGAGGCCAACCACCTCTCCATTTAGAACTGGACCAGAGAGGCCAACCACCTCTCCATTTAGAACTGGACCAGAGAGGTCAACCACCTCTCCATTTAGAACTGGACCAGAGAGGCCAACCACCTCTCCATTTAGAACTGGACCAGAGAGGCCAACCACCTCTCCATTTAGAACTGGACCAGAGAGGTCAACCACCTCTCCATTTAGAACAGGACCAGAGAGGCCAACCACCTCTCCATTTAGAACTGGACCAGAGAGGCCAACCACCTCTCCATTTAGAACTGGACCAGAGAGGTCAACCACCTCTCCATTTAGAACTGGACCAGAGAGGCCAACCACCTCTCCATTTAGAACTGGACCAGAGAGGACAACCACCTCTCCATTTAGAACTGGACCAGAGAGGCCAACCACCTCTCCATTTAGAACTGGACCAGAGAGGTCAACCCTCTCTCCATTTAGAACTGGACCAGAGAGGCCAACCACCTCTCCATTTAGAACTGGACCAGAGAGGCCAACCACCTCTCCATTTAGAACTGGACCAGAGAGGCCAACCACCTCTCCATTTAGAACTGGACCAGAGAGGCCAACCACCTCTCCATTTAGAACTGGACCAGAGAGGCCAACCACCTCTCCATTTAGAACATGACCAGAGAGGCCAAACACCTCTCCATTTAGAACTGGACTAGAGAGGCCAAACTTCTCTCCGTTTAGAACTGGACCAGAGAGGTCAACCACCTTTCCATTTAGAACATGACCAGAGAGGCCAACCACCTCTCCATTTAGAACTGGACCAGAGAGGCCAACCACCTCTCCATTTAGAACTGGACCAGAGAGGCCAACCACCTCCTCATTTAGAACTGGACTAGAGAGGTCAACCCTCTCTCCATTTAGAACTGGACCAGAGAGGCCAACCACCTCTCCATTTAGAACTGGACCAGAGAGGCCAACCACCTCTCCATTTAGAACTGGACCAGAGAGGCCAACCACCTCTCCATTTAGAACTGGACCAGAGAGGCCAACCACCTCTCCATTTAGAACTGGACTAGAGAGGTCAACCCTCTCTCCATTTAGAACTGGACCAGAGAGGCCAACCACCTCTACATTTAGAACATGACCAGAGAGGCCAAACACCTCTCCGTTTAGAACTGGACCAGAGAGGCCAACCACCTCTCCATTTAGAACTGGACCAGAGAGGCCAACCACCTCTACATTTAGAACATGACCAGAGAGGCCAAACACCTCTCCGTTTAGAACTGGACCAGAGAGGCCAACCACCTCTCCATTTAGAACTGGACCAGAGAGGTCAACCACCTCTCCATTTAGAACTGGACCAGAGAGGCCAACCACCTCTCCATTTAGAACTGGACCAGAGAGGCCAACCACCTCTCCATTTAGAACTGGACCAGAGAGGACAACCACCTCTCCATTTAGAACTGGACCAGAGAGGCCAACCACCTCTCCATTTAGAACTGGACCAGAGAGGTCAACCACCTCTCCATTTAGAACTGGACCAGAGAGGCCAACCACCTCTCCATTTAGAACTGGACCAGAGAGGCCAACCACCTCTCCATTTAGAACTGGACCAGAGAGGCCAACCACCTCTCCATTTAGAACTGGACCAGAGAGGCCAACCACCTCTCCATTTAGAACTGGACCAGAGAGGCCAACCACCTCTCCATTTAGAACTGGACCAGAGAGGCCAACCACCTCTCCATTTAGAACTGGACCAGAGAGGCCAACCACCTCTCCATTTAGAACTGGACCAGAGAGGTCAACCACCTCTCCATTTAGAACTGGACCAGAGAGGCCAACCACCTCTCCATTTAGAACTGGACCAGAGAGGTCAACCACCTCTCCATTTAGAACTGGACCAGAGAGGCCAACCACCTCTCCATTTAGAACTGGACCAGAGAGGCCAACCACCTCTACATTTAGAACATGACCAGAGAGGTCAACCACCTCTCCATTTAGAACTGGACCAGAGAGGCCAACCACCTCTCCATTTAGAACTGGACCAGAGAAGCCAACCACCTCTCCATTTAGAACTGGACCAGAGAGGACAACCCTCTCTCCATTTAGAACTGGACCAGAGAGGCCAACCACCTCTCCATTTAGAACTGGACCAGAGAGGCCAACCACCTCTCCATTTAGAACTGGACCAGAGAGGTCAACCACCTCTCCATTTAGAACTGGACCAGAGAGGCCAACCACCTCTCCATTTAGAACTGGACCAGAGAGGCCAACCACCTCTCCATTTAGAACTGGACCAGAGAGGTCAACCACCTCTCCATTTAGAACTGGACCAGAGAGGCCAACCACCTCTCCATTTAGAACTGGACCAGAGAGGCCAACCACCTCTCCATTTAGAACTGGACCAGAGAGGTCAACCACCTCTCCATTTAGAACAGGACCAGAGAGGCCAACCACCTCTCCATTTAGAACTGGACCAGAGAGGCCAACCACCTCTCCATTTAGAACTGGACCAGAGAGGTCAACCACCTCTCCATTTAGAACTGGACCAGAGAGGCCAACCACCTCTCCATTTAGAACTGGACCAGAGAGGACAACCACCTCTCCATTTAGAACTGGACCAGAGAGGCCAACCACCTCTCCATTTAGAACTGGACCAGAGAGGTCAACCCTCTCTCCATTTAGAACTGGACCAGAGAGGCCAACCACCTCTCCATTTAGAACTGGACCAGAGAGGCCAACCACCTCTCCATTTAGAACTGGACCAGAGAGGCCAACCACCTCTCCATTTAGAACTGGACCAGAGAGGCCAACCACCTCTCCATTTAGAACTGGACCAGAGAGGCCAACCACCTCTCCATTTAGAACATGACCAGAGAGGCCAAACACCTCTCCATTTAGAACTGGACTAGAGAGGCCAAACTTCTCTCCGTTTAGAACTGGACCAGAGAGGTCAACCACCTTTCCATTTAGAACATGACCAGAGAGGCCAAACACCTCTCCGTTTAGAACTGGACCAGAGAGGCCAACCACCTCTCCATTTAGAACTGGACCAGAGAGGTCAACCACCTCTCTATTTAGAACTGGACCAGAGAGGACAACCACCTCTCCATTTAGAACTGGACCAGAGAGGTCAACCACCTCTCCATTTAGAACTGGACCAGAGAGGACAACCACCTCTCCATTTAGAACTGGACCAGAGAGGCCAACCACCTCTCCATTTAGAACTGGACCAGAGAGGACAACCACCTCTCCATTTAGAACTGGACCAGAGAGGCCAACCACCTCTCCATTTAGAACTGGACCAGAGAGGCCAACCACCTCTCCATTTAGAACTGGACCAGAGAGGCCAACCACCTCTCCATTTAGAACTGGACCAGAGAGGCCAACCACCTCTCCATTTAGAACTGGACTAGAAAGGCCAACCCTCTCTCCATTTAGAACTGGACCAGAGAGGCCAACCCTCTCTCCATTTAGAACTGGACCAGAGAGGCCAACCACCTCTCCATTTAGAACTGGACCAGAGAGGCCAACCCTCTCTCCATTTAGAACTGGACCAGAGAGGCCAACCCTCTCTCCATTTAGAACTGGACCAGAGAGCTCAACCACCTCTCCATTTAGAACTTGACCAGAGAGGCCAACCACCTCTCCATTTAGAACTGGACCAGAGAGGTCAACCACCTCTCCTTTTAGAACTGGACCAGAGAGGCCAACCACCTCTCCATTTAGAACTGGACCAGAGAGGCCAACCCTCTCTCCATTTAGAACTGGACCAGAGAGGTCAACCACCTTTCCATTTAGAACTGGACCAGAGAGGCCAACCACCTCTCCATTTAGAACAGGACCAGAGAGGACAACCCTCTCTCCATTTAGAACAGGACCAGAGAGGACAACCACCTCTCCATTTAGAACAGGGCCAGAGAGGCCAACCACCTCTCCATTTAGAACTGGACCAGAGAGGCCAACCACCTCTCCATTTAGAACTGGACCAGAGAGGCCAACCACCTCTCCATTTAGAACTGGACCAGAGAGGCCAACAGCCTCTCCATTTAGAACTGGACCAGAGAGGCCAACCACCTCTCCATTTAGAACAGGACCAGAGAGGACAACCACCTCTCCATTTAGAACTGGACCAGAGAGGACAACCACCTCTCCATTTAGAACTGGACCAGAGAGGACAACCACCTCTCCATTTAGAACTGGACCAGAGAGGCCAACCACCTCTCCATTTAGAACTGGACCAGAGAGGCCAACCACCTCTCCATTTAGAACTGGACCAGAGAGGCCAAACACCTCTCCATTTAGAACTGGACCAGAGAGGACAACCACCTCTCCATTTAGAACTGGACCAGAGAGGCCAACCACCTCTCCATTTAGAACTGGACCAGAGAGGTCAACCCTCTCTCCATTTAGAACTGGACCAGAGAGGCCAACCACCTCTCCATTTAGAACTGGACCAGAGAGGCCAACCACCTCTCCATTTAGAACTGGACCAGAGAGGTCAACCACCTCTCCATTTAGAACATGACCAGAGAGGCCAACCACCTCTCCATTTAGAACTGGACCAGAGAGGACAACCACCTCTCCATTTAGAACTGGACCAGAGAGGCCAACCACCTCTCCATTTAGAACTGAACCAGAGAGGTCAACCACCTCTCCATTTAGAACTGGACCAGAGAGGTCAACCACCTCTCCATTTAGAACTGGACCAGAGAGGCCAACCCTCTCTCCATTTAGAACTGGACCAGAGAGGCCAACCCTCTCTCCATTTAGAACTGGACCAGAGAGGACAACCACCTCTCCATTTAGAACTGGACCAGAGAAGCCAACCACCTCTCCATTTAGAACTGGACCAGAGAGGCCAACCACCTCTCCATTTAGAACTGGACCAGAGAGGCCAACCACCTCTCCATTTAGAACTGGACCAGAGAGGCCAACCACCTCTCCATTTAGAACTGGACCAGAGAGGCCAACCACCTCTCCATTTAGAACTGGACCAGAGAGGCCAACCACCTCTCCATTTAGAACTGGACCAGAGAGGACAACCACCTCTCCATTTAGAACTGGACCAGAGAGGTCAACCCTCTCTCCATTTAGAACTGGACCAGAGAGGCCAACCACCTCTCCATTTAGAACTGGACCAGAGAGGCCAACCACCTCTACATTTAGAACATGACCAGAGAGGCCAACCACCTCTCCATTTAGAACTGGACCAGAGAGGCCAACCCTCTCTCCATTTAGAACTGGACCAGAGAGGCCAACCCTCTCTCCATTTAGAACTGGACCAGAGAGGACAACCACCTCTACATTTAGAACTGGACCAGAGAGGTCAACCACCTCTCCATTTAGAACTGGACCAGAGAGGTCAACCACCTCTCCATTTAGAACTGGACCAGAGAGGCCAACCCTCTCTCCATTTAGAACTGGACCAGAGAGGCCAACCACCTCTCCATTTAGAACTGGACCAGAGAGGTCAACCACCTCTCCATTTAGAACTGGACCAGAGAGGCCAACCACCTCTCCATTTAGAACTGGACCAGAGAGGTCAACCACCTCTCCATTTAGAACTGGACCAGAGAGGCCAACCACCTCTCCATTTAGAACTGGACCAGAGAGGCCAACCACCTCTCCATTTAGAACTGGACCAGAGAGGTCAACCACCTCTCCATTTAGAACTGGACCACAGAGGACAACCACCTCTCCATTTAGAACTGGACCAGAGAGGCCAACCACCTCTCCATTTAGAACTGGACCAGAGAGGTCAACCACCTCTCCATTTAGAACTGGACCAGAGAGGCCAACCACCTCTCCATTTAGAACTGGACCAGAGAGGTCAACCACCTCTCCATTTAGAACTGGACCAGAGAGGCCAACCACCTCTCCATTTAGAACTGGACCAGAGAGGACAACCACCTCTCCATTTAGAACTGGACCAGAGAGGCCAACCACCTCTCCATTTAGAACTGGACCAGAGAGG
Organism: Salvelinus alpinus; assembly: GCF_045679555.1. Taxonomy (NCBI): domain Eukaryota; kingdom Metazoa; phylum Chordata; class Actinopteri; order Salmoniformes; family Salmonidae; genus Salvelinus; species Salvelinus alpinus. The sequence continues at coordinate 4,953,898 of NC_092112.1, read as the reverse complement.
TCAACCACCTCTCCATTTAGAACTGGACCAGAGAGGCCAACCACCTCTCCATTTAGAACTGGACCAGAGAGGCCAACCACCTCTCCATTTAGAACTGGACCAGAGAGGCCAACCACCTCTCCATTTAGAACTGGACCAGAGAGGCCAACCACCTCTCCATTTAGAACTGGACCAGAGAGGACAACCACCTCTCCATTTAGAACTGGACCAGAGAGGTCAACCACCTCTCCATTTAGAACTGGACCAGAGAGGCCAACCACCTCTCCATTTAGAACTGGACCAGAGAGGTCAACCACCTCTCCATTTAGAACTGGACCAGAGAGGCCAACCACCTCTCCATTTAGAACTGGACCAGAGAGGCCAACCACCTCTCCATTTAGAACTGGACCAGAGAGGCCAACCACCTCTCCATTT
>NC_092112.1:4945046-4953384 GCF_045679555.1 Salvelinus alpinus | reverse complement strand
TCCATTTAGAACTGGACCAGAGAGGCCAACCACCTCTCCATTTAGAACTGGACCAGAGAGGCCAACCACCTCTACATTTAGAACTGGACCAGAGAAGCCAACCACCTCTCCATTTAGAACTGGACCAGAGAAGCCAACCACCTCTCTAGTCTGTCCAGAAGGACATCATGGTCAATAGTGTCAAATGCAGCACTTCAATACAAAATATGCTGACTAGACCGGGCACTCGCGTGCCTCCGTGTGCACCATTGCGCATATGTTGATTTTGTCCACAACAGAACCAGGACACACCAGACGCGATCAGGACACGCAGGTTGTAATATCAAAACTAAATCTGAACTATATTCATTTGGGGTCGAAACACATGAAACATTAATGGACATTTAGCTAGCTAGCTGTTGCTATCTAAACAAAGAAAACAGAAAACTTGAGCATGCATAACTGTTCACCCCCCAAAGTCAATCATTTATAGAGACACCTTTGCAGCAATTACAGCTGCAAGTATCTTGGGGTTTGTATCTATAAACTTGGCACATCTAGCCACTGGGATTTTTCCCATTCTTCAAGGCAAAACTGCTCCTGCTCCTTCAAGTTGGATGGGTTCCGCTGGTATACAGCAATCTTTAAGTCATACCACAGATTCTCAATTGGATTGAGGTCTGGGCTTTGACTAGGCCATTCCAAGACATTTAAATGCTTCCCCTTAAACCACTTGAGCGTTGCTACAGCAGCATGCTTAAGGTCATTGTCCTGCTGGAAGGTGAACCTCCGTCCCAGTCTCAAATCTCTAGAAGACAGAAACAGATTTCCCACAAGAATATCCCTGTATTTCGTGCCATCCATCATTCCTTCAATTCTGACGCGTTTCCCATTCCCTGCCGATGAAAAACATCTCCACAGTAGGATGCTGCCACCACCATGCTTCACTGTGGGGATGGTGTTCTCGGGGTGATGAGAGGTGTTGGGTTTGTGCCAGACAAAGCGTTTTCCTTGATGGCCAGAGTACCTTCTTCCATATTTTTGGGGAGTCTCCCACATGCCTGGCGAACACCAAACGTGTTTGCTTATTTTTTTCTTTTAGCAATGTCTTTTTTCTGGCCACTCTTTCATACTGCCCAGCTCTGTGAATTGTATGGCTTAAAGTGGTCCTATGGACAGATACTCCAATCTTCGCTGTGGAGCTTTGCAGCTCCTTCAGGGTTATCTTTGGTCTCTTTGTTGCCTCTCTGATTTTAGTGCAGTGAGGTAAGTGCCTGTGAACAGGGAGTGATTAACTATAGCACTTCTTCAGATAAGGTGGTGGGGATGGGATAAAGAAGGCAGGTAGGAGACTTAAATTGTGATGTCACTTTCCCGAGCATGTCTGTGTCAACCAGGGAAAATAAATCAAACAGTGCCTTTGAGTGGTAGGCTAGGGCACATATCATCAATCTTCTCATCAGGTTTTGCTTGACTGATACCCAGCCTAATGTTGGTTATCTTGTCTCTGAAATGTACTGAGAACTCATCACATTTAGATGTGGAGGAGAGTTCACATAGGTTTGCGGGAGGTGGGATTTATCAGACCATCATTTTTTTGAGAAGAGCGCTCTCTGATTATTCTGATTAATAGTGATCAAGTTAGTAAAATGAGGCCGTCTGGAATTTCTAATGATATTGTTATATATACCAAGTTGCTCTCTCAGAATATCATAATAAACGTGCAACTTTGACTTTCTCCACTTCCACACTGCCTTGTGGCCTTTTCAACTTTACTGGAGCTATGGCATCAATGGATGTCCTTAATTTGCTATCAAAGTTATCGACTAAATCATCAAAACAGGAAGGCAGATATAACGTATATGCTGGGAGTCGGAAACCAAGCGCAGGTGGTGAGTTTAATAATAAACGTAACAGGGAACAATATAACAAACACGAGTAGCGAATAGACATGAAACACATAAACAATACTGACTGGGGAAAGAACTTAAGGGAGTGCCAGATATAGGGGAGGTAATAAGTGATGTAATGGAGTCCAGGTGTGCCTCATGATGACGTGTAGGTGGGTGTAATGATGGATCCCAGGTGGTTAGTATACCAGCGACGTTGAACGTCAGAGGGGAAGAGTGGGAGTAGACGTAAAAGCAGAATAGGTGGTGGAGTATTACTCATACACTCAATAAAAATGTGTCTCTGTACTGATGTTTCTGGTTCTCCCTTTATAATCCGTGATTGTCTGTAGACCCTGCCACATACGACTCCTGTCTGAGCCGTTGAATTGCGACTTTACTTTGTCCCTGTACTGACGTTTTGCCTGTTTGATTGCCTTACCGATGGAATAACTACACTGTTTGTATTCAACAAAATTCCCAGTCACCTTGCCATGGTTAAATGCGGTGGTTCGCACTTTCAGTTTAGCGCAAATGCTGCCATCTATCCACGGTTTCTGGTTTGGGTAGGTTTCAATAGTCACAGTGGGAACAACATTCCCTATACACTTCCTGATGAACTCAGTCACCGTGTCCGTGTATACATCAACGTTATTATCCGAGGCTACCCTGAACATATTCCAGTCCGTGTATACATCAACGTTATTATCCGAGGCTACCCTGAACATATTCCAGTCCGTGTATACATCAACGTTATTATCCGAGGCTACCCTGAACATATTCCAGTCCGTGTATACATCAACGTTATTATCCGAGGCTACCCGGAACATATCCCAGTCCGTGTGATCAGAACATTTGAAGCATGCATTCCGATTAGTCAGACCAGCGTTGAATAGACTTTAGCACGGGTACTTCCTGTTTGAGTTTATGCCCATAGGAAGGGAGGAGCAAGATGGAGTCGTGATCTAATTTACCGAAGGGAGGGCGGGGGAGGGCCTTGTAGGTATCCCGGTAAAGAGAATAGCAGTGGTCGAGTGTTTTCCCAGCGCGAGTAGAGTCAATGTGTTGATAGAACTTCGGTAGCGTTTTCCTCAAATTTGCTTTGTTAAAATCCCCAGCTACAATACATGCGGCTTCAGGATATGTGGTTTCCAGTTTGCATAAAGCCCCCTGTGGCTCAGTTGGTAGAGCATGGCGCTTGCAACGCCAGGGTTGTGGGTTCAATTCCCACAGGGGGACCAGGATGAATATGTATGAACTTTCCAATTTGTAAGTTGCTCTGGATAAGAGCGTCTGCTAAATGACTTAAATGTAAATGTAAATGTAGTTCCTTGAGGGCCCTCGTGGTATTGGCTTGAGGGGGAATATACACAGCTGTGACTATAACCGAAGAGAATTCTCTTGGGAGGTAATACGGTTGGCATTTGATAGTGAGGTTGACTGATACCCAGCCTAATGTTGGTTATCTTATCTCTGAAATATGCTGTGAACTCATGACATTTTGATGTGGAGGAGGTTTGCGGGGGGTGGGATTTATCAGGCCATCAATGGTGGAGAAGAGCACTCTCTAATTATTCTGATTAATAGTGATCAAGTTAGTAAAATGAGCCCATCTGCCATTTCTAATGGCCTTGTTATATATACCAAGTTGTTCTCACAGAATATCATAATGGACCTGCAACTTTCTCCACTTCCGCTCTGCCTTTCTGCAATTTCTCTTTAATTGACTAGTTTCCTCACTCATCCAAGGGGCTCTGTTTGGATGTGGCCTTTCAACTTCACTGGATCTATGGCATCAATGGTTGCCCTTCATTTACTATTGAAGTTATCAAGCATCACAAGAGGAAGGCAGAATAGGTGGTGGAGTATTGTTCATACACTCAATAAAATCTGTAGCAACTTCAGAGGTCAGATAGTGTTTCCTAATAATGCGTTCAGTATTACCCTGTGCTATGGGCAACAAGGTAGTATGAAAAACATAGAGGTGATCAGATAAAGCAACATCAACAATAGAGGATATGTCAATAGAAAGCCCCTTGGTAATAACCAGGTCCAGAGTATGGCTGTGGTTATGGGTGGGCCCAGTAGAAAGCCCCTTGGTAATAACCAGGTCCAGAGTATGGCTGTGGTTATGGGTGGGCCCAGTAGAAAGCCCCTTGGTAATAACCAGGTCCAGAGTATGGCTGTGGTTATGGGTGGGCCCAGTAGAAAGCCCCTTGGTAATAACCAGGTCCAGAGTGTGGCTGTGGTTATGGGTGGGCCCAGTAGAAAGCCCCTTGGTAATAACCAGGTCCAGAGTATGGTGTGGTTATGGGTGGGCCCATTAGAAAGCCCCTTAGTAATAACCAGGTCCAGAGTATGGCTGTGGTTATGGGTGGGCCCAGTAGAAAGCCCCTTTGTAATAACCAGGTCCAGAGTATGGTGTGGTTATGGCTGGGCCCATTAGAAAGCCCTTAGTAATAACCAGGTCCAGAGTATGGCTGTGGTTATGGCTGGGCCCAGTAGAAAGCCCCTTGGTAATAACCAGGTCCAGAGTATGAATGTGGTTATGGGTGGGCCCACTAGAAAACCCCTTGGTAATAACCAGGTCCAGAGTATGGCTGTGGTTATGGGTGGGCCCAGTAGAAAGCCCCTTGGTAATAACCAGGTCCAGAGTATGGCTGTGGTTATGGGTGGGCCCAGTAGAAAGCCCCTTGGTAATAACCAGGTCCAGAGTATGGCTGTGGTTATGGGTGGGCCCAGTAGAAAGCCCCTTGATAATAACCAGGTCCAGAGTATGGCTGTGGTTATGGGTGGGCCAGTAGAAAGCCCCTTGGTAATAACCAGGTCCAGAGTATGGCTGTGGTTATGAGTGGGCCCAGTAGAAAGCCCCTTGGTAATAACCAGGTCCAGAGTATGGCTGTGGTTATGAGTGGGCCCAGTAGAAAGCCCCTTGGTAATAACCAGGTCCAGAGTATAGCCACGGTTATGGGTGGGCCCAGTAGAAAGCCCCTTGGTAATAACCAGGTCCAGAGAATGGCTGTGGTTATGGGTGGGCCCAGTAGAAAGCCCCTTGGTAATAACCAGGTCCAGAGTATAGCCACGGTTATTGGTGGGCCCAGTAGAAAGCCCCTTGGTCAGTAGAAAGCCCCTTGACACTGTCTGTCAGTCTCTAAAACAGTTTGATGTTGCTGGGACTGGAGCCCTACCAGACCCTGTCTGTCAGTCTCTAAAACAGTTTGATGTTGCTGGGACTGGAGCACTACCAGACCCTGTCTGTCAGTCTCTAAAACAGTTTGATGTCGCTGGGACTGGAGCCCTACCAGACCCTGTCTGTCAGTCTCTAAAACAGTTTGATGTCGCTGGGACTGGAGCACTACCAGACCCTGTCTGCCAGTCTCTAAAACAGTTTGATGTCGCTGGGACTGGAGCACTACCAGACCCTGTCTGTCAGTCTCTAAAACAGTTTGATGTTGCTGGGACTGGAGCACTACTAGACCCTGTCTGTCAGTCTCTAAAACAGTTTGATGTTGCTGGGACTGGAGCACTACTAGACCCTGTCTGTCAGTCTCTAAAACAGTTTGATGTTGTGTGGACTGGAGCACTACCAGACCCTGTCTGTCAGTCTCTAAAACAGTTTGATGTTGTGTGGACTGGAGCACTACCAGACCCTGTCTGTCAGTCTCTAAAACAGTTTGATGTTGCTGGGACTGGAGCACAACCAGACCCTGTCTGTCAGTCTCTAAAACAGTTTGATGTTGCTGGGACTGGAGCACTACCAGACCCTGTCTGTCAGTCTCTAAAACAGTTTGATGTTGCTGGGACTGGAGCACAACCAGACCCTGTCTGTCAGTCTCTAAAACAGTTTGATGTTGCTGGGACTGGAGCACTACCAGACCCTGTCTGTCAGTCTCTAAAACAGTTTGATGTTGCTGGGACTGGAGCCCTACCTCTGACATTTTAAGTTTAGGCATTAACTCTGACATCTTAAGATTAAGCTTTAATTTAAGCATTAACTCTGATATCTTAAGTTTAAGCATTAACTCTGACATCTTAATGTTAGGCATTCACTCTGAGTGTTTAAAAGTATTGTTAAGGTTTGGGGAAAGGCTTGGTTAAGGTACGGGTTAAGGTTTGGGGAAAGGCTTGGTTAAGGTACGGGTTAAGGTTTGGGGAAAGGCTTGGTTAAGGTACGGGTTAAGGTTTGGGGAAAGGCTTGGTTAAGGTACGGGTTAAGGTTTGGGGAAAGGCTTGGTTAAGGTACGGGTTAAGGTTTGGGGAAAGGCTTGGTTAAGGTACGGGTTAAGGTTTGGGGAAAGGATTGGTTAAGGTACGGGTTAAGGCTTAAGGCTTAAAACTAAAATCTCAAAAACAACTTTATATCGCTGGATTTGAACTTTCAACTTTTGGGATCAGATGCTTACGAGCATCCGCCATCCCGGTCCACAATGCCAAACTGAAACCTTCTTGAAGGTAACAGAGCTCACTGTTGCCCCTATTGGCTGGTTTCCACGTCATCTCACGACTTCCTCAGACATGGATGGACGTTGAATACTGACATGTATCACGGGTGACCTTGTCGTTTTTTCATCATTAGTTTTCATTTTTAGTTTCAGTTCTAGTTTACTATAATAACCTTGCCACACACTATAATTGACATCTGGTGACACACACACACACACACACACACACACACACACACACACACACACACACACACACACACACACACACACACACACACACACACACACACACACACACACACACACACACACACACACACACACACACACTTCTCTGCATTCCTCCCTTATTTCCTTCCAATTGAGCCTTTTAATTCATCCCTCTCTCCTCATCACTCTTCATATGTGTGTGTGTGTTTGTGTGTGTCTGTGTGTGTCTGTGTGTGTCTGTGTGTGTGTGTGTGTGTGTGTGTGTGTGTGTGTGTGTGTGTGTGTGTGTGTGTGTGTGTGTGTGTGTGTGTGTGTGTGTGTGTGTGTGTGTGTGTGTATATGTGTGTATATGTGTGTGTGCCACCAGATGTCCATTAGAGTCTGGTGGCAGGAAACACCAAATCATTCCATACCTGCCAGCGGAGGGGGAGGGTTGAAATAAGGAAATTACTGTATGGCCTAATGAGCATTGTGTGTGTGTGTGTGTGTGTGTGTGTGTGTGTGTGTGTGTGTGTGTGTGTGTGTGTGTGTGTGTGTGTGTGTGTGTGTGTGTGTGTGTGTGTGTGTGTGTGTGTGTGTGTGTGTGTGTGTGTGTGTGTGTGTGTGTGTGTGTGTGAGACGGCAGTTTCCCAACACCTCTAGGATTAACACGTTATTATTCAATAGTGCTGAGCCATTAGTGCGTTCTGTCGTTGGTTTCGTTTAGATTATAAAAAACAATCACAGTTTGTTCGGTTTTGATCATTGTTTTCGACGTTAAATGCACTGTGCATTATGTGGTCTGAACGCTGTAACAACACAGAATAAAACAATGAATAAAAGTCCCCTGAGGGCAGTGACTGTCCATTACTGCTGACCACTAACCATCAGTTTTGCCCTTTACTTTAATAAAGTATTAGTTTTATTTGATGTCTTCATTATTTCATTCCAAGTCATCATCTGACTTCTGAAGAGGGGAGGAGTCAGGGGGAGAAGGGGGGGTCAGTGGGAGATGATGGGGAGGAGTAAGGTGGAGAAGAGGGGAGGAGTCAGGGGGAGAAGGGGGGGGTCAGTGGGAGATAATGGGGAGGAGTCAGGGGGAGAAGAGGGGAGGAGTCAGGGGGAGAAGAAGGGGAGGGGTCAGGGGGAGGAGTCCGGGGGGTATGAGGGGGTGGAGTGGGGAGAAGGGGGGTCAGTGGGAGATAATGGGGAGGAGTCAGGGGGAAGAGGGGAGGAGTAGGGAGAAGAAGGGGAGGGGTCAGGGGGAGGAGTCCGGGGGGTATGAGGGGGTGGAGTCAGGGGGAGAAGAAGGGGAAGGGTCCGGGGGGTATGAGGGGGAGGAGTCAGGGGGAGATGTGGGGGAGAAGTTAGGGGGGAAAGGGGAGGAGTCCAGGGGAGAAGGTACTCATCAAAGATGTGGTCTGATAATATGTGTCCTCTCCTCCCACATCCATCCATCCCTCCATCCCTCTATCCATCCATCCCTCCATCCCTCTATCCATTCATCCATCCATCCCTCCATCCCTCTATCTATCCATCCATCCCTCATCCCTCTATCCATCCATCCCTCCATCCATCCATCCCTCCATCCCTCCATCCCTCTATCCCTCTATCCCTCCATCCCTCTATCTATCTCTCCATCTCTCCATCCCTCCATCCCTCCATCCCTCTATCCCTCCATCCCTCTATCTCTATCCCTCCATCCCTCCATCCCTCTATCATCCATCCATCCATCCCTCTATCCATCCATCCATCCCTCCATCCATCAATCCATCCATCCATCCATCCATCCATCCATCCCTCCCTCCATCCATCCATCCCTCCATCCCTCCATTC
>NC_092112.1:4900046-4942546 GCF_045679555.1 Salvelinus alpinus | reverse complement strand
CTGACGGGCTGACGGACTGACGGGCTGACTGGCTGACTGGCTGACGGGCTGATGCTTGAGGAACGATAGAGGAGTAATAGAGAACTAAAGAGGCCACCAGTCATGGACACCTCGTGAGTATACATGATAACATATACACTATACACACACGTACACATGGATGTTGTTTTGTAGTAGAGTGGTGGGGAACACACTTAATGTGTTGTGAAATATGTTATGAATGTATTGTAATGTTTTTATTAATTGATTATAACCGCCTTAGCTGCTGCCTTGACAGGAACTAATGGGGATCCATAATAAACCCCAGGAAGAGTAGCTGCTGCCTTGACAGGAACTAATGGGGATCCACAATAAACCCCAGGAAGAGTAGCTGCTGCCTTGACAGGAACTAATGGGGATCCATAATAAACCCCAGGAAGAGTAGCTGCTGCCTTGACAGGAACTAATGGGTATCCATAATAAACCCCAGGAAGAGTAGCTGCTGCCTTGTCAGGAACTAATGGGGATCCATAATAAACCCCAGGAAGAGTAGCTGCTGCCTTGACAGGAACTAATGGGGATCCATAATAAACCCCAGGAAGAGTAGCTGCTGCCTTGACAGGAACTAATGGGGATCCATAATAAACCCCAGGAAGAGTAGCTGCTGCCTTGTCAGGAACTAATGGGGATACATAATAAACCCCAGGAAGAGTAGCTGCTGCCTTGACAGGAACTAATGGGGATCCATAATAAACCCCAGGAAGAGTAGCTGCTGCCTTGACAGGAACTAATGGGGATCCATAATAAACCCCAGGAAGAGTAGCTGCTGCCTTGTCAGGAACTAATGGGGATTCATAATAAACCCCAGGAAGAGTAGCTGCTGCCTTGTCAGGAACTAATGGGGATTCATAATAAACCCCAGGAAGAGTAGCTGCTGCCTTGACAGGAACTAATGGGGATCCATAATAAACCCCAGGAAGAGTAGCTGCTGCCTTGTCAGGAACTAATGGGGATACATAATAAACCCCAGGAAGAGTAGCTGCTGCCTTGACAGGAACTAATGGGGATCCATAATAAACCCCAGGAAGAGTAGCTGCTGCCTTGACAGGAACTAATGGGGATCCATAATAAACCCCAGGAAGAGTAGCTGCTGCCTTGACGGGAACTAATGGGGATCCATAATAAACCCCAGGAAGAGTAGCTGCTGATTTGTCAGGAACTAATGGGGATACATAATAAACCCCAGGAAGAGTAGCTGCTGCCTTGACAGGAACTAATGGGGATCCATAATAAACCCCAGGAAGAGTAGCTGCTGCCTTGACAGGAACTAATGGGTATCCATAATAAACCCCAGGAAGAGTAGCTGCTGCCTTGTCAGGAACTAATGGGGATCCATAATAAACCCCAGGAAGAGTAGCTGCTGCCTTGACAGGAACTAATGGGGATCCATAATAAACCCCAGGAAGAGTAGCTGCTGCCTTGACAGGAACTAATGGGGATCCATAATAAACCCCAGGAAGAGTAGCTGCTGCCTTGTCAGGAACTAATGGGGATACATAATAAACCCCAGGAAGAGTAGCTGCTGCCTTGTCAGGAACTAATGGGGATACATAATAAACCCCAGGAAGAGTAGCTGCTGCCTTGACAGGAACTAATGGGGATCCATAATAAACCCCAGGAAGAGTAGCTGCTGCCTTGTCAGGAACTAATGGGGATCCATAATAAACCCCAGGAAGAGTAGCTGCTGCCTTGTCAGGAACTAATGGGGATTCATAATAAACCCCAGGAAGAGTAGCTGCTGCCATGTAGTCATGGCTCTATGTAGTACTGTGCGCCTCCCGTAGTCTGTTCTGGACTTGGGGACTGTGAAGAGACCTCTGGTGGCATGTCTTGTGGGGTATGCATGGGTGTCTGAGCTGTGTGCTAGTCATTTAAACAGACAGCTCGTTGCATTCAACATGTCAATACCTCTCACAAATACAAGAAGTGATGAAGTCAGTCTCTCCTCTACTTTGAGCCAGGAGAGATTGACATGCATATTATTAATGTTTGCTCTCTGTGTACATCCAAGGGCCAGCTGTGCTGCCCTGTAATTAGCGAATTGCAATTGTTCCATTAATGCTCGTGGCTGAATGGAAGCAAGTCCCCATCACCTGGTGGAAAGCCTTCCCTGAAGAGTGGAGGCTGTTATAGCAGCAAATGGGGGGACCAACTCCATATTAATGCCCATGATTTTGGAATGAGATGTTCGACGAGCAGGTGTCCACATACTTTTGGTCATGTTGTTTATGTTGGACCAAAAGAAGCCCAAACTTAAAAATGCTTTATTGACTGGAAGATCAGACCTGCAAGCAATTTTTGCATTAGGAGTCTACATTTTCCCTGTTCCGATTACGTAGGAGATAAGCTGAGCTGGGACAATATTGGGTTGTTATCATCAGTGGACTTAGGGCCCTCTATATCATGAAGGTATTGTTTCAGTTAAAGGGGAATTTCACCCTGGCGTAATCTGGGCTTGTTTTCATCAGGTCTGAGGCATGTCTAGGACAGTGAGATGTGTCTCGCATAATTGCCTAGGAGGAAGGCAGGTCAGGGCTGAATGATACACCCTGTGACGGTTTCTGATGTATTGATGGGGGGGGCGAGATCTGAACACACAGTTAGTCCTGCTTTGTGGCATTTCGTGAAGGTTCTATGTTATAATGATCACACTATAAGGCTCTATGTTATAATGATCACACTATAAGGCTCTATGTTATACTGATCACACTATAAGGCTCTATGTGATACTGATCACACTATAAGGCTCTAATGATCACACTATAAGGCTCTAATGATCACACTAAGGCTTTATGTTCTAATGATCACACTAAGGCTCTATGTTCTAATGATCACACTAAGGCTCTATGTTATACTGATCACACTATAAGGCTCTATGTTATAATGATCACACTATAAGGCTCTATGTTATACTGATCACACTATAAGGCTCTATGTTATAATGATCACACTATAAGGCTCTATGTTAAACTGATCACACTATAAGGCTCTATGTTATACTGATCACACTATAAGGCTCTATGATATACTGATCACACTATAAGGCTCTACTGATCACACTATAAGGCTCTATGTTCTACTGATCACACTATAAGGCTCTATGTTATACTGATCACACTATAAGGCTCTATGTTATACTGATCACACTATAAGGCTCTATGTTATACTGATCACACTATAAGGCTCTACTGATCAGACTATAAGGCTCTATGTTAAACTGATCACACTATAAGGCTCTATGTGATACTGATCACACTATAAGGCTCTATGTGATACTGATCACACTATAAGGCTCTATGTTATACTGATCACACTATATGGCTCTATGTTATACTGATCACACTATAAGGCTCTATGTTAAACTGATCACACTATAAGGCTCTATGTTATACTGATCACACTATAAGGCTCTACTGATCACACTATAAGGCTCTATGTTCTACTGATCACACTATAAGGCTCTATGTTATACTGATCACACTATAAGGCTCTATGTTATACTGATCACACTATAAGGCTCTATGTTATACTGATCACACTATAAGGCTCTACTGATCAGACTATAAGGCTCTATGTTAAACTGATCACACTATAAGGCTCTATGTGATACTGATCACACTATAAGGCTCTATGTGATACTGATCACACTATAAGGCTCTATGTTATACTGATCACACTATATGGCTCTATGTTAAACTGATCACACTATAAGGCTCTATGTTAAACTGATCACACTATAAGGCTCTATGTTATACTGATCACACTATAAGGCTCTACTGATCAGACTATAAGGCTCTATGTTCTACTGATCACACTATAAGGCTCTATGTGATACTGATCACACTATAAGGCTCTACTGATCAGACTATAAGGCTATGGTCTACTGATCACACTATAAGGCTCTATGTGATACTGATCACACTATAAGGCTCTATGTGATACTGATCACACTATAAGGCTCTACTGATCACACTATAAGGCTCTATGTGATACTGATCACACTATAAGGCTCTACTGATCACACTATAAGGCTCTATGTTCTACTGATCACACTATAAGGCTCTACTGATCACACTATAAGGCTCTATGTGATACTGATCACACTATAAGGCTCTATGTTCTACTGATCACACTATAAGGCTCTATGTGCTACTGATCACACTATAAGGCTCTATGTTAAACTGATCACACTATAAGGCTCTATGTTAAACTGATCACACTATAAGGCTCTATGTGATACTGATCACACTATAAGGCTCTATGTGATACTGATCACACTATAAGGCTCTATGTGATACTGATCATACTATAAGGCTCTATGGATTGCCATTGGACATCTTTCAGCGATGATCCTATCGACTGAATCATTAGCGAATATTCAAGCAGACACAATTTTCCCAGTCTCTGAAACTACAACTTGTGTGGGGAAGTGCTTCATGCTCTGGCCACCGTCCCCTGTCCAAGGCAGGTTTTTTTGGAAAGGAGTTGGACACTAACAACAATTCTTTGGGCAAAACTGAAAGAACTGACCAGACTCAGTGGCTTTAAGTGATTCCTCTCATCAACACTAAATCCACGACAGAGCATCAGTTAGCTCCATAGTGACATGTTTCAACCAGAATATAGTGAAACATATTTGAAACATTTAGCTAACATTAGAAGCTCAGCTACAGCCGATGGAAGCGCCAAGAGGGCATGCCTAAGCCTGATAGACATGGCTGTAGCTAGATACTGTCTGCCTACCTACCTAGGCTCATTTGTACGGTTTGGTCACAGTGCAAAAGTTGAGGGTTATGCCAGCTTTCTTTCTATTAGGCTGGATATCGTTGTACATGTAATCTCTTTGCCTGAGCACATGTATGCATGTTCAACTAGTCTACCCTAATGTTGGTGTTATGCTGGCACAGTGGTCAACTGTGGTTTAAACTGTACAATAGAGTATAATGTATTATCTTGTTGTCAGACAATACCGTGTGGTGTTAGGGCTTCTTCCTGGAGTGGATTCTAGATGGAGAGAAACATAATTCCTGCATGTGTCATTGCAGCAGAAGTGTATCCCGTGAACTGTATCCCTCTTGATGGATTTCAAGCAGAAGACTCCAGAAGACCCGAATGGCAGTTTGATCATGACAACACTCCTCCTGAAGTATTCCCTGAACTTCACCGATCGTACTGTATGTTCTACTTTGTTTCTTTTTGGATGGCAATTTCATCATGACCTCTCCCGCCATCTGCTGATCACCGGTTATCTTAGCTACAGATTGTTACACCAGATAATGTGATTTAACCAAAGATTTTTGGTATCCATTACTGGGAGTTACAGGAGAGGTACTGTTTAGTGTAGCACAGACAATGTTGTGCTTCACCTTCGTCCTCGACAGGAGTCTCATAAAGTGCCCAGTTACAGAGGGTCAGTTTGAATTTAGAAAATGCTCCATTATTTAAAACATATATTTTATTTTTGCTCCGTAAAGTAGTCTGACCATATGTGCGCTGCCATCGTGTCTATTTCAAGTCTTCTCACTCGTTGGCGGAGACAGGTCTCTGTCATCATGACAAGCAGCACATTGGGGTGGACACCCACCTGTCTCCATCAATTAGAGAAGACTTGAAATAGACAAGATGTAGACGAGACAAATAGACAAGACTCTTCCTATAAGATGTAGACGAGACAAATAGACAAGACTCTTCCTACTCTTCCTATAAGATGTAGACGAGACAAATAGACAAGACTCTTCCTACTCTTCCTATAAGATGTAGACGAGACAAATAGACAAGACTCTTCCTACTCTTCCTATAAGATGTAGACGAGACAAATAGACAAGACTCTTCCTACTCTTCCTATAAGATGTAGACGAGACAAATAGACAAGACTCTTCCTCCTATAAGATGTAGACGAGACAAATAGACAAGACTCTTCCTCCTATAAGATGTAGACGAGACAAATAGACAAGACTCTTCCTCCTATAAGATGTAGACGAGACAAATAGACAAGACTCTTCCTCCTATAAGATGTAGACGAGACAAATAGACAAGACACTTCCTCCTATAAGATGTAGACGAGACAAATAGACAAGACTCTTCCTCCTATAAGATGTAGACGAGACAAATAGACAAGACTCTTCCTCCTATAAGATGTAGACGAGACACTGAACTACACTGTGTCAGATCAGATTACTAAAATGGTGCCGGAGCAGACGTTGCCCCCAACCGATTGTGTTTTTTCGTTGATTTATCTGCGTTGTTTGTAACTTTTTTAAAACTCTTTTTGTACATCATTTTGCCGCTACCGTCTCTTATGACCGAAAATAACTTCTAGACATCAGGACTGCGATTACTCAACACGGACTAGCAGAATCATTTTTCTTCTTTCACGACTCTGACGAGCCCGAGGATATACGGCTCCCTCGGGAACAGGCCCCGACCCCAGTGATCTGCATGAAGAGGAGGCGGAGAAAGAGAGGCCGGAGAGCAGGCTGCCTTCTGAGATGTCGGAGGCGAGTTACTGGAAAGATTAAACTACCAACGGGACATTAAAAACTGTAACATCTTATGCTTCACGGAGTCGTGGCTGAACGACGACAACATCAACATACAGCTGGCTGGTTATACGATGTACCGGCAGGATAGAACAGCGGTGTCTGGTAAGACAAGAGGTGGTGGTCTATGTATTTTTGTAAATAACAGCTGGTGCACGATATCTAAGGAAGTCTCGAGCTATTGCTCGCCTGAGGTGGAGTTTCTCATGATAAGCTGCAGACCACACTACCTACCGAGAGAGTTTTCATAGATTTTCTTTGTAGCTGTTTACATACCACCACAGTCAGAGGCTGGCACTAAGATAGCATTGAATGAGCTGTATTCCGCCATAAGAAAACAAGAAAATGCTCACCCAGAGGCGGTGTTCCAAGTAGCCGACTTTAATGCAGGGAAACTTAAATCAGCTTTACAAAATTCCTATCAGCATGCTAAATGTGCAACCAGAGGGAAAAGAACTCTGGACAACCTATACTCCACACACAGAGATTCATACAAAGCTCTCCCTCGCCCTCCATTTGGCAAATCTGACCATAATTCCATCCTTCTGATTCCTGCTTACAAGCAAAAAATTAAAGCAGGAAGCACCAGTGAATAGATCAATTAAAAAGTGGTCAGATGAAGCAGATGCTAAGCTACAGGACTGTCTTGCTAGCACAGACTGGAATATGTTCCGGGATTCCTCCGATGGCATTGAGGAGTACACCACATCTGTCATTGGCATCATCAAAAAGTGCATCGATGACGTCGAACCCACAGTGACCGTACGTACATACCCCAACCAGAAGCCTAGAGAAGTTTTAAGATTTCCTTGAGTTAGTCGTATGAAGTAAACAACGCCATTATTGAAGTTTGTGAGCATGCCCCCTACCCAGCAGGTATTATTTTCCCAACTTTGTGGTTCACTTAGCAGACCAATACACAGGGAGTCAAAACTTCCTGAAATGAAAATGAGCTAGCTAGCTAGCTTTGGATAATTGTGATGTTTATGATATAAAAATAATGTTTTTAGTAATGACAATATGTCGTGGCAGAGGGTGAAATTCCCATTTAGAACTAATGATATCTGACCCTTTTCAGATCTTCCATTCTACAAGACAGGGATGTCCGGCCTCCCCAAGAATATTTATTTTGGCACTAGAACCCCTTGCCTGCATCATTGGAGGATATATATATATATATATATATATATATATATAATAATAATATATATATATATACATTATTAGAGGATATACAGTGCTTCCGGAAAGTATTCAGGCCCCTTTGTTAAATTTCAGCCTTAGTTTAACATGGATTAACAAAAAAATACTCCATAATGACAAAGCGAAAACAAGTTTTTATAAAATTTAGCAAATGTATTTCAAATTTAAAACTGAAATACCTTAATTACATAGGTATTCAGACTTTTCTTTGAGACTCAAATTGAATCAGGTGCATCCTGTTCCCATTGATCATCCTTGAGATGTTTTTACAACTTGGAGTCCACCTGTGGTAAATTCAATTGATTGGACATGATTTGGAAAGGTACACATCTGTCCATATAAGGTCCCTCAGTTGATAGTGCATGTCAGAGAAAAAAACAAGCCATGGGGTTGAAGGAATTGTCCGTAGAGCTCTGAGACAGGATTGTGTCGAGGCATAGATCTGGGGAAGGGTATCAAAACATTTCTGCAGCATTGAAGGTCCCCAAGAACACAGTGGCCTCCATTATTCTTAAATGGAAGAAATTTGGAACCACCAAGACTCTTCCTAGAGCTGACCTCCCGGCCAAACTGAGCAATCGGGGGAGAAGGGCCTTGGTCAGGGAGGTGACCAAGAACCCGATGGTCACTCTGACAGAGCTCTAGAGTTCCTCTATGAAGATGGGAGAACCTTCCAGAAGGACAACTATATCTGCAGCACTCCACCAATCAGGTCTTTATGGTAGAGTGGCCAGACGGAAGCCACTCCTCAGTAAAAGGAGCATGACAGCCCGCTTGGAGTTTGCCCCAAAGGCATCTAAAGACTCTTAGACCATAAGAAATGCCAAGCGTCACATCTGGAGAAAACCTGGCACCATCCCTACGGTGAAGCATGGTGGTGGGAGCATCATGCTGTTTCAGCAGCAGGGACTGGGTGACTATTCAGGATCAAGGCAAAGATGAATGGAGCAAAGTACAGAGAGATCTTTGATGAAAACCTGCTCCAGAGCGCTCAGGGCCTCAGACTGCGGCGAAAGTTTACCTTCCAACAGGACAACGACCCTAAGCACACAGCCAAGACAACCGAGGAGTGGCTTCGGGCAAGTCTCTGAATGTCCTTGAGTGGCCCAGCCAGAGCCCGGACTTGAACCCGGTCTAACATCTCTGGAGAGACCTGAAAATAGCTGTGCAGCGACGCTCCCCATCCAACCTGACAGAGCTTGAGAGGATCTGCAGAGAAGAATGGGAGAAACTCCCAATACAGATGTGCCAAGCTTGTAGCATCCTACCCAAGAAGACTCGTGGCTGTAATCGCTGCCCAAGGTGCTTCAACAAAGTACTGGGGAAAGGGTCTGAATACTTATGTAAATGTAATATTTTTTTATTTTCATTATATTTTTTTATTTAACCTTTATTTAACTAGGCAAGTCAGTTAAGAACAAATTCTTAATTACAATGACGGCCTAGGATCAGTGTGTTAACTGCCTTGTTTAGGGGCAGAACAACAGATTTTTACCTTGTCAGCTCAGTGATTCGATCTAGCAACATTTCAGTTTTTAATTTTGTATATATTAGCAAAGATTGCTCAAAACATGTTTTTGCTTTGTCATTATGGGGTATTGTGATGTCATTATGGGGTATTGTGATGTCATTATGGGGTATTGTGATGTCATTATGGGGTATTGTGATGTCATTATGGGGTATTGTGTGTAGATTGATGAGGAAGAAATACAATTTAATCCATTTTAGAATAACGTAATGAAATGTGGAAAAAGTAAAGGGGTCTGAATACTTTCCTGAAAAAACTGTAAGTGGAATAACTTTGAGTGGTCTTGACTTCAAAACCAATCTATAGGCTCATGATATCTTATTAACACTGTCAAATCCAAGCAATTTGATTTGGAGTAATTGTGAAATTCCTCTGAACCACCACACTTTTCCAGCCCACCTTGGTACTGTAGCTCCCTTCGTTTGGAAACCACAAGGCCTGAAATAACTTGGGATAAATATCAAGTCACCAGGTAAAATATCAGGTCACCAGGTAAAATATCAGGTCACCAGGTAAAATATCAGGTACCAGGTAAAATATCAGGTCACCAGGTAAAATACCAGGTCGCCAGGTAAAATATCAGGTCGCCAGGTATAATATCCGGTCAGCAGGTAAAATATAAGGTCACCAGGTAAAATATCAGGTTGCTAGTTAAAATATCAGGTCACCAGTTAAAATATCAGGTACCAGGTAAAATATCAGGTCACCAGGTAAAATACCAGGTCGCCAGGTAAAATATCAGGTCACCAGGTAAAATATCAGGTCGCCAGGTAAAATATCAGGTCGCCAGGTAAAATATCAGGTCGCCAGGTAAAATATCAGGTCGCCAGGTAAAATATCAGGTCGCCAGGTAAAATATCAGGTTGCCAGGTAAAATATCAGGTTGCCAGGTAAAATATCAGGTCGCCAGGTAAAATATCAGGTCGCTGGGTAAAATATCAAGTCACCAGGTAAAATATCAGGCGCTAGTTAAATTATCAGGTCGCCAGGTAAAATATCAGGTCGCCAGGTAAAATATCAGGTCGCCAGGTAAAATATCAGGTCACCAGGTAAAATATCAGGTTGCTAGTTAACATATCAGGTCACCAGTTAAAATATCAGGTGACCAGGTAAAATATCAGGTCACCAGGTAAAATATCAGGTCACCAGGTAAAATATCAGGTCACCAGGTAAAATATCAGGTCACCAGGTAAAATATAAGGTCACCAGGTAATATATCAGGTCGCCAGGTAAAATATAAGGTCACCAGGTAAAATATCAGGTTGCTAGTTAAAATATCAGGTCACCAGTTAAAATATCAGGTCACCAGGTAAAATATCAGGTCACCAGGTAAAATATAAGGTCACCAGGTAAAATATCAGGTTGCTAGTTAAAGTATCAGGTCACCAGTTAAAATATCAGGTCACCAGTTAAAATATCAGGTCACCAGTTAAAATATCAGGTCAACAGGTAAAATATCAGGTCGCCAGGTAAAATATCAGGTCACCAGGTAAAATATCAGGTCGCCAGGTAAAATATCAGGTCACCAGGTAAAATATCAGGTCACCAGGTAAAATATCAGCATGTCACCAGTTAAAATATGTTGACAAGATGTTTGATCTAAATGGACCAGGTCCCATTAAAACCATTAAGGACGGCATTAAAACCTTTTAAAACCCTTAGGGATAACATTAAAACCATTAGGGAAGACATTAAAACCATTAGGGAAGACATTAAAACCATTAGGGAAGACATTAAAACCATTAGGGATAACATTAATACCTTTAAAAACCATTAGGGATGATATTAAAACCATTAGGGATGGCATTGAAACCATTAGGGATGACATTGAAACCATTAGGGATGACATTGAAACCATTAGGGATGATATTAAAACCATTAGGGATGACATTGAAACCATTAGGGATGATATTAAAACCATTAGGGATGACATTGAAACCACTAGGGATGACATTGAAACCATTAGGGATGGCATTGAAACCATTAGGGATGATATTAAAACCATTAGGGATGATATTAAAACCATTAGGGATGACATTGAAACCATTAGGGATGATATTAAAACCATTAGGGATGATATTAAAACCATTAGGGATGATATTAAAACCATTAGGGATGATATTAAAACCATTAGGGATGATATTGAAACCATTAGGGATGATATTGAAACCATTAGGGATGATATTAAAACTATTAGGGATGACATTGAAACCATTAGGGATGATATTAAAACCATTAGGGATGATATTAAAACCATTAGGGATGACATTGAAACCATTAGGGATGATATTAAAACCATTAGGGATGATATTAAAACCATTAGGGATGATATTAAAACCATTAGGGATGACATTGAAACCATTAGGGATGATATTAAAACCATTAGGGATGATATTGAAACCATTAGGGATGATTTTAAAACCATTAGGGATGATATTAAAACCATTAGGGATGATATTAAAACCATTAGGGATTATATTAAAACCATTAGGGATGATATTAAAACCATTAGGGATGATATTGAAACCATTAGGGATGATATTAAAACCATTAGGGATGATATTAAAACTATTAAGGATGACATTGAAACCATTAGGGATGATATTAAAGCCATTAGGGATGATATTAAAACCATTAGGGATGACATTGAAACCATTAGGGATGATATTAAAACCATTAGGGATGATATTAAAACCATTAGGGATGATATTAAAACCATTAGGGATGACATTGAAACCATTAGGGATGATATTAAAACCATTAGGGATGGCATTGAAACCATTAGGGATGGCATTGAAACCATTAGGGATGATATTAAAACCATTAGGGATGACATTGAAACCATTAGGGATGATATTAAAACCATTAGGGATGATATTAAAACCATTAGGGATGACATTGAAACCATTAGGGATGACATTTAAACCATTAGGGATGACATTAACACCATTAGGGATGATATTAAAACCATTAGGGATGATATTAAAACCATTAGGGATGACATTTAAACCATTAGGGATGACATTAAAACCATTAGGGATGATATTAAAACCATTAGGGATGATATTAAAACCATTAGGGATGACATTTAAACCATTAGGGATGACATTGAAACCATTAGGGATGACATTGAAACCATTAGGGATGATATTAAAACCATTAGGGATGATATTAAAACCATTAGGGATGATATTAAAACCATTAGGGATGATATTAAAACCATTAGGGATGATATTAAAACCATTAGGGATGATATTAAAATCATTAGGGATGACATTTAAACCATTAGGGATGATATTTAAACCATTAGGGATGACATTTAAACCATTAGGGATGATATTTAAACCATTAGGGATGATATTAAAACCATTAGGGATGACATTAAAACCATTAGGGATGACATTGAAACCATTAGGGATGACATTGAAACCATTAGGGATGATATTGAAACCATTAGGGATGACATTGAAACCATTAGGGATGACATTGAAACCATTAGGGATGATATTGAAACCATTAGGGATGATATTTAAACCATTAGGGATGATATTAAAACCATTAGGGATGACATTAAAACCTTTTAAAACCATACACTTGTTATTGCTGAAATCCCGTTAACGGGATGATATGACAACAGCTAGTGAAAGTGCAGGGCACCAAATTCAAACAACAGAAATCTCATCATTAAAATTCCTCAAACATACAAGTATTTTACACCCTTTTAACTTCTCTTGGGTACGTGAGACGGTAGCGTCCCACCTCTTCAATAGCCAGTGAAACTGCTGGGCGCCAAATTCAAATACAGAAATACTCATTATAAAAATTCAGAAAACAAAACATATTTTACATAGGTTTAAAGATTAACTTCTTGTGAATCCAACCACTGTGTCAGATTTTTAAAATGCTTTACGGCGAAAGCATACCTTATGATTATTTGAGAACATAGCCCAGCAGACAAATCATTACAAACAGTAACCAGCCAAGTAGAGGAGTTACACAAGTCAGAAATAGAGATAAAATTAATCCCTTACCTTTGATGATCTTCATATGGTTGCACTCAGCAGACATTCATTTACTCAATAAATGTTCCTTTTGTTCAATAAAGTCTCTCTTTATATCAAAAACCTCCGTTTTGTTCGCGCGTTTTCTTCAGTAATCCACAGGCTCAAACGCAGTCAAAACAGGAAGACAAAGAAATCCACATCGTATCCGTAAATTCATAGAAACATGTCAAACGATGTTTATATTCAATCCTCAGGTTGTTTTTAGCCTAAATAATCGATAATATTTCAATCGGACAATAACGTCGTCAATATAAAAGGTAAACAAGAAAGGCACTCTCTCGGTCGTGCGCATGAAAAAGCTCTGTGACACTTTCGGGTCCACTCATTCAGACTGCTCTTACTTCCTCATTTTTCAGAATACAAGCCTGAAACAATTTCTAAAGTTTGTCGACATCTAGTGGAAGGCATAGAAACTGCAATTTGAGTCCTAAGTCAATTGATACTGTAATGGCATTGAATAGAAAACTACAAAACTAGAAAAATAACTACTTACTGAATGGATTTTTCTCAGGTTTTTGCCTGCCAAATTAGTTATGTTATACTCACAGACACTATTCTAACAGTTCTGGAAACTGTAGAGTGTTTCCTATCCAAATCTACCAGTTATATGCATATCATATCTTCTGGGCCCGAGTAGCAGGCAGTTTAATTTGGGCATGCTTTTCATCCAAAATTCCGAATGCTGCCCCCTACCCTAGAGAAGTTAAAGATAAACTTGTTGTTAATCCCACCACAGTGTCCGATTTCAAAAAGTCTTTACGACGAAAGCACACCAAATGATTATGTTAGGTCAGCAACTAGTCACAGAAAAACACAGCCATTTTTCCAGCCAAAGAGAGGAGTTACAAAAAGCAGAAATAGAGATAAAATTAATCACTAACCTTTGATGGTCTTCATCAGATTACACTCATAGGACTTCACGTTACGCAATACATGTATGCTTTGTTCGATAAAGTTCATATTTATATCCAAAAATCTCAGTTTACATTGGCGCGTTATGGTCAGTAATGTTTTGCTTCCAAAATATCCGGTGATTTTGCAGAGAGCCACATCAATTTACAGAAATACTCATCACATATGTTGATGAAAATACAAGTGTTATACATGGTATTATAGATCCACTTCTCCTTAATGCAACCACTGTGTCAGATTATTTTTTTTAATTACGGAAAAAGCACACCATGCAATAATCTGAGTACGGCGCTCAGAACCCAAAACAAGCCATACAGGTACCCGCCATCTGGTGGAGTCAACAGAAGTCAGAAATAGCATTATAAATATCCACTTACCTTTGATGATCTTCACCAGAATGTTGTTTTGTTCGATAAAGTCCATCATTTATATCCAAATACCTCCTTTTTGTTCGCGTGTTTTTGTCACAAATCCAAATTCATGAGGCGCAGACTAGGTCCAGACGAAAAGTCAAACAGTTCCGTTACAGTTCGTAGAAACATGTCAAACGATGTATAGAATCAATCTTTAGGATGTTTTTAACATAAATCTTCAATAATGTTTCAACCGGAGAATTCCTTTGTCTTTAGAAATGCAATGGAACGCAGCTAACTCTCACGTGAGCGCGCGAGACTGAGCTCATGGCACTCTGCCAGACACCTGGATGAAACAGCTCTCATTCTCTCCTCCTTCACAGTAGAAGCCTCAAACAAGGTTATAAAGTCTGTTGACATCTAGTGGAAGCCTTAGGAAGTGCAATATGACCCCATAGACACTGTATATTGGATAGGCAAACCTACAAACCTCAGATTTCCCACTTCTTGGTTGGATTTTTTCTCAGGTTTTTGCCTGCCATATGAGTTATCTGTTATACTCACAGACATCATTCAAACAGTTTTAGAAACTTCAGAGTGTTTTCTATCCGAATCTACTAATAATATGCATATCTTAGCTTCTGGGACTGAGTAGCAAGCAGTTTACTCTGGGCTCCTTATTCATCCAAGCTTATTCATCCAACCCATTAGGGATGACAATAACACACCACCACTCCAACACTCCACCACTCCAACACTCTACCACTCCAACACTCTACCACTCTGCCACTCCAACACTCTACCACTCTGCCACTCCGCCACTCCGCCACCTCCACCACTCCACCACTCCACCACTACACCACTCCACCACTACACCACTCCACCACTCCACCACTCCACCACTCCGACACTCCGACACTCCGACACTCCACCACTCCGACACTCCAACACTCCAACACTCCAACACTCCACCACTCCAGATCAGAGGCAGTGGGGATGACCAGGGATGTTCTCTGTTTAGTGAGTCCTCCAGATCAGAGGCAGTAGGGATGACCAGGGATGTTCTCTGTTTAGTGAGTCCTCCAGATCAGAGGCAGTAGGGATGACCAGGGATGTTCTCTGTTTAGTGAGTCCTCCAGATCAGAGGCAGTAGGGATGACCAGGGATGTTCTCTGTTTAGTGAGTCCTCCAGATCAGAGGCAGTAGGGTTGACCAGAGATGTTCTCTGTTTAGTGAGTCCTCCAGATCAGAGGCAGTAGGGATGACCAGGGATGTTCTCTGTTTAGTGAGTCCTCCAGATCAGAGCCAGTAGGGATGACCAGGGATGTTCTCTGTTTAGTGAGTCCTCCAGATCAGAGCCAGTAGGGATGACCAGGGATGTTCTCTGTTTAGTGAGTCCTCCAGATCAGAGGCAGTAGGGATGACCAGGGATGTTCTCTGTTTAGTGAGTCCTCCAGATCAGAGACAGTAGGGATGACCAGGGACGTTCTCTGTTTAGTGAGTCCACCAGATCAGAGGCAGTAGGGATGACCAGGGATGTTCTCTGTTTAGTGAGTCCTCCAGATCAGAGGCAGTAGGGATGACCAGGGATGTTCTCTGTTTAGTGAGTCCTCCAGATCAGAGGCAGTAGGGATGACCAGGGATGTTCTCTGTTTAGTGAGTCCTCCAGATCAGAGGCAGTAGGGATGCCCAGGGATGTTCTCTGTTCAGTGAGTCCTCCAGATCAGAGGCAGTATGGATGACCAGGGATGTTCTCTGTTTAGTGAGTCCTCCAGATCAGAGACAGTAGGGATGACCAGGGATGTGCTCTGTTCAGTGAGTCCTCCAGATCAGAGAAAGTAGGGATGACCAGGGATGTTCTCTGTTTAGTTAGTCCTCCAGATCAGAGACAGTAGGGATGACCAGGGATGTTCTCTGTTCAGTGAGTCCTCCAGATCAGAGCAAGAAGGGATGACCAGGGATGTTCTCTGTTTAGTGAGTCCACCAGATCAGAGACAGTAGGGATGACCAGGGATGTTCTCTGTTTAGTGAGTCCTCCAGATCAGAGGCAGTAGGGATGACCAGAGATGTTCTCTGTTTAGTGAGTCCTCCAGATCAGAGGCAGTAGAGATGACCAGGGATGTTGTGTGTGTTTATAAGTGTATGAATTGG
Organism: Salvelinus alpinus; assembly: GCF_045679555.1. Lineage (NCBI taxonomy): Eukaryota > Metazoa > Chordata > Actinopteri > Salmoniformes > Salmonidae > Salvelinus > Salvelinus alpinus. The sequence goes on along the minus strand of NC_092112.1, from coordinate 4,925,757 downwards.
AACATTTTTCTGTCTTGCTGAGCATCAAAATGGTACTTTTGGGTGTCAAGGAAAATGTATGCAGTTAAAACTAGAAATGGTCATCCCTACTGCCTCACGGTTCACGCACTTCAAGACAACACATGGTAGTGATGGTAGTGACATGGTCATCTCTTCTGGTAGGGACATGGTCATCTCTTCTGGTAGGGACATGGTCATCTCTTCTGGTAGTGACATGGTCATCTCTTCTGGTAGTGACATGGTCATCTCTTCTGGTAGTGACATGGTCATCTCTTCTGGTAGGGACATGGTCATCTCTTCTGGTAGGGACATGGTCATCTCTTCTGGTAGGGACATGGTCATCTCTTCTGGTAGGGACATGGTCATCTCTTCTGGTAGGGACATGGTCATCTCTTCTGGTAGTGACATGGTCATCTCTTCTGGTAGTGATGGAAGGGACATGGTCATCTCTTCTGGTAGTGATGGTAGGGACATGGTCATCTCTTCTGGAAGTGATGGTAGTGACATGGTCATCTCTTCTGGTAGGGACATGGTCATCTCTTCTGGTAGGGACATGGTCATCTCTTCTGGTAGGGACATGGTCATCTCTTCTGGAAGTGATGGTAGGGACATGGTCATCTCTTCTGGTAGGGACATGGTCATCTCTTCTGGTAGTGACATGGTCATCTCTTCTGGTAGTGACATGGTCATCTCTTCTGGTAGTGACATGGTCATCTCTTCTGGTAGGGACATGGTCATCTCTTCTGGTAGGGACATGGTCATCTCTTCTGGTAGGGACATGGTCATCTCTTCTGGTAGGGACATGGTCATCTCTTCTGGTAGGGACATGGTCATCTCTTCTGGTAGTGACATGGTCATCTCTTCTGGTAGTGATGGAAGGGACATGGTCATCTCTTCTGGTAGTGATGGTAGGGACATGGTCATCTCTTCTGGAAGTGATGGTAGTGACATGGTCATCTCTTCTGGTAGGGACATGGTCATCTCTTCTGGTAGGGACATGGTCATCTCTTCTGGTAGGGACATGGTCATCTCTTCTGGTAGGGACATGGTCATCTCTTCTGGAAGTGATGGTAGGGACATGGTCATCTCTTCTGGTAGGGACATGGTCATCTCTTCTGGTAGTGACATGGTCATCTCTTCTGGTAGTGACATGGTCATCTCTTCTGGTAGTGACATGGTCATCTCTTCTGGTAGGGACATGGTCATCTCTTCTGGTAGGGACATGGTCATCTCTTCTGGTAGGGACATGGTCATCTCTTCTGGTAGTGACATGGTCATCTCTTCTGGTAGGGACATGGTCATCTCTTCTGGTAGGGACATGGTCATCTCTTCTGGAAGGGACATGGTCATCTCTTCTGGTAGGGACATGGTCATCTCTTCTGGTAGGGACATGGTCATCTCTTCTGGTAGGGACATGGTCATCTCTTCTGGTAGGGACATGGTCATCTCTTCTGGTAGTGACATGGTCATCTCTTCTGGTAGTGACATGGTCATCTCTTCTGGTAGTGACATGGTCATCTCTTCTGGAAGTGATGGTAGTGACATGGTCATCTTCTTCTTTATATTACCTACATTATATTACCTACATTATATTACCTACATTAAATTACATTATATTACCTATATTATATTACATTATATTACCTACATTATATTACCTACATTATATTACATCATATTACCTACATTATATTACATTATATTACCTACATTATATTACCTTACATTATATTACCTACATTATATTACATTATATTACCTATATTATATTACATTATATTACCTACATTATATTACATTATATTACCTACATTATATTACCTACATTATATTACATTATATTACCTACATTATATTACCTACATTATATTACCTACATTATATTACATTATATTACCTACATTATATTACATTATATTACCTACATCATATTACCTACATCATATTACCTACATTATATTACATTATATTACCTACATCATATTACCTACATCATATTACCTACATTATATTACCTACATTATATTACCTACATTATATTACATTATATTACCTACATCATATTACCTACATCATATTACCTACATTATATTACATCATATTACCTACATTATATTACCTACATTATATTACCTACATTATATTACATTATATTACCTACATTATATTACCTACATTATATTACCTACATTATATTACATTATATTACCTACATTATATTACCTACATTATATTACATTATATTACCTACATTATATTACCTACATTATATTACATTATATTACCTACATTATATTACCTACATTATATTACATTATATTAACTACATTATATTACATTATATTACCTACATTATATTACCTACATTATATTACATTATATTAACTACATTATATTACATTATATTACCTACATTATATTACGTACATTATATTACCTACATTATACAGTGGGGCAAAAAAGTATTTAGTCAGCCACCAATTGTGCAAGTCCTCCCACTTAAAAAGATGAGAGAGGCCTGTAATTTTCATCATAGGTACACTTCAACTATGACAGACAAAATGAGAAAAATAAATCCAGAAAATCACATTGTAGGATTTTTTATGCATTTATTTGCAAATTATGGTGGAAAATAAGCATTTGGTCAATAACAAAAGTTTATCTCAATACTTTGTTATATACCCTTTGTTGGCAATGACAGAGGTCAAACGTTTTCTGTAAGTCTTCACAAGGTTCACACACACTGTTGCTGGTATTTTGGCCCATTCTTCCATGCAGATCTCCTCTAGAGCAGTGACGTTTTGGGGCTGTTGCTGGGCAACACGGACTTTCAACTCCCTCCAAAGATTTTCTATGGGGTTGAGATCTGGAGACTGGCTAGGCCACTCCAGGACCTTGAAATGCTTCTTACGAAGCCACTCCTTCAAATCAAATCAATCAAATCAAATCAAATCAAATTTTATTAGTCACATACACATGGTTAGCAGATGTTAATGCGAGTGTAGCGAAAAGCTTGTGCTTCTAGTTCCGACAATGCAGTAATAACCAACAAGTAATCTAACCTAACAATTCCACAACTACTACCTTATACACACAAGCCACTCCTTCGTTGCCCGGGCGATGTGTTTGGGATGATTGTCATGCTGAAAGACCCAGCCACGTTTCATCTTCAATGCCCTTGCTGATGAAAGGAGGTTTTCACTCAAAATTCACTCAAAAAAGTGGTTTGATTTGACAATCAGGACAGTGTCCTCAAAAAAGAAGAAGTTGTTCTTTAACTGTTTCATTAAAACGTTTTATTTTACAAATGAATGGAATATATTTATTTGAAATATAATTTCATGCTCTTGGGGAGTGGGGAGGGGGTTCTCTGTCTCAGACTTGGAAAAAGTCTGGTTTAATGTTAAAGTTAGCTAGATAGCTAGGTACCAGCTAAAGCAGCCATTACAACATTAGCTTCCTCACAACAAACCAGGCCTCGGTTGATCCTTTAGTGCACATGAGATAAGCACATTGCAACTGCCAATGTTATCAAAAAATTAAAATAAAAGTATTAGTCACATGCGCCGTATACAACAGGTGAAGACCTTACAGTGAAATTATTATAATAATTCAAGGTAATTGAGGTAATATGTACACACAGACAAAGTTATTAAAATGACTAATCACAGAAAATAACAACTTAAATATGCATAGATAATAACAGAGAGTAGCAGCGTTGTAAAGGAGGGGGGGGCAGTGAAATTAGTCTGGGTAGCCATTTGATTAGATGTTTTGGTGTCTTATGGCTTAGGGGTGGAAGCTGTTTAGAAGCCTCTTGGACCTAGACTTGGCACTCCGGTACCGCTTGCCGTGAGGTAGCAGAGAGAACAGTCTATGACTAGGGTGGCTGGAGTCTTTGACAATATTTAGGGCCTTCCTCTGACACCGCCTGGTATAGAGGTCCTGCAGGGCAGGAAGCTTTTCCCCAGTGAAATACTAGGACGTACGCACTACCCTCTGTAGTCTTGCAGTCGGAGGCTCAGCAGTTGCCATACCAGGCAGGATGCTCTCGATGGTGCAGCTGTAGAACCTTTTGAGGATCTGAGGACCCATGCCAAATCTTTTCAGTCTCCTGAGGGGGGGTAGGCTTTGTCGTGCCCTCTTCATGACTGTCTTGGTGTGCTTGGACCATGTTAGTTTGTTGATGTGGACACCAAGGAACTTTAATCTCTCAACCTGCTCCACTACAGCCCCATCGATGAGAATGGGGGTGTGCTCGGTCCTCTTTTTCCTGTAGTCCACAATCATCTCCTTTGTCGTGATCATGTTGAGGGAGAGGTTGTTGTCCTAGCACCACACGGCCAGGTCTCTGACCTCCTCCCTATAGGCTGTCTCGTCATTGTTGGTGATATGGCCTACCACTGTTGTGTCATCAGCAAACTTAATGATGGTGTTGGAGTTGTGCCTGGCAGTGCAGTCATGAGTGAACAGGGAGTACAGGAGGGGACTGAGCACGCACCACTGAAGGGCCCCTGTTTTGAGGATCAGCGTGGCAGATGTGTTGTTACCTACCCTTACCACCAGGAAATGGCCCATCAGGAAGTCCAGGATCCAGTTGCAGAGGCAGGTGTTTAGTCCCAGGGTATTTAGCTTATTGATGAGCTTTGAGAGCACTATGGTGTTGAACGCTGAGCTGTAGTCAATGAAATAGAGATTGCATCATCGGTGGATCTGTTTGGGCAGTATGGAAATTGAAGTGGGTCTAGGGTTTCTGGGATCATGGTGTTGATGTGAGCCATGACCAGCCTTTCAAAGCACTTCATGGCTACGGACGTGAGTGCTACGGGTCAGTAGTCATTTTGGCAGGTCACCTTAGTGTTCTTGGGCACAGGGACTATGGTGGTGTGCTTGAGACATGTTGGTATTACAGACTCGTACAGGGAGAGGTTGAAAATGTCAGTGAAGACACTTGTCAGTTGGTCAGCGCATGCTCGGAGTACCCGTCCTGGTAATCCATCTGACCCCGCAGCCTTGTGAATGTTGACCTGTTTCAAGGTCTTACTCACTGTGGACAGCATGATCACACAGTCTTCCGGTACAGCTGGTGCTCTCATGCATATTTCAGTGTTATTTGCCTCGAAGCGAGCATAGAAGTAGTTTAGCTCGTCTGGTAGGCTCGTGTCACTGGGCAGTTCTCGGTTATGCTTCCCTTTGTAGTCTGTAATAGTTTGCAAGCCCTGCCACATAAGACGAGCGTCGGAGCCGGTGCATTACGATTCGATCTTGGTCCTGTATTGATGCTTTGCCTGTTTGATGGTTCATCGGAGGGCGTAGCAGGATTTCTTATAAGCTTCCGGGTTGGAGTCCCGCTCCTTGAAAGCAGCAGTTCTAGCCTTTAGCTCAGTGCGGATGCTGCCTGTAATCAATGGCTTCTGGTTGGGGTATGTATGTAGAGTCGCTGTGGGGACGACGTCATCAATGCACTTATTGATAAAGCCAGTGACTGATGTGGTGTACTCCTCAATGCCATCGGAGGAACCCCTGAACATATTCCAGTCTGTGCTATCAAAACAGTCCCTTAGCTTAACATCTGCTTCATCTGACCACTTTCTTATTGACCGAGTCACTGTTGCTTCCTGCTTTAATTTCTGCTTGTAAGCAGGAATCAGGAGGGTAGAATTATGTTCAAATTTTCCAAATGGAGGGCAAGGGAGAGTTTTGTACGTGTCTCTGTGTGTGGAGTAAAGGTGGTCTAGAGGTTTTTCCCTCTGGTTGCATATTTAACATGCTGGTAGAAATTTGGTCAAACCGATTTTAGTCCTGTCCTGCCTGAGTTTCAGTTCATTCTGGGTCTGACACATTCCCTGGCTGCTTACCTTGGCCTGGTCTCACACTTGTGTGTGTGTGTGATAATGTATGATTGTTATTTTAGCTCCAGTTCCTGTGCTCCTCCGAGGCAGGATGGGAGACCACAGAGAGAAACCGCAGAGAAAGAGTGTGTGTGTGTGTGTGCACGTTAGTGTGTGCACGTGTGTGTGTGTGTGTGATACATTGCATATTTACATGGCAAAAGTTCATTCCTGTCCTTTGAAGTGGAGAGTATCAATGTCTAAAGAAAACACAGAGTAAAGGGCTGGGTGGGTGGGGGGGGGGGGGGGGGGGGGGGGTGTGGGGGGGGGGGGGGGGTGGGGTGTGTGTGTGTGTGTGTGTGTGTGTGTGTGTGTGTGTGTGTGTGTGTGTGTGTGTGTGTGTGTGTGTGTGTGTGTGTGTGTGTGTGTGTGTGTGTGTGTGTGTGTGTGTGTGTGTGTGTGTGTGTGTGTGGGTGTGGGTGTGGGTGTGGGTGTGTATGTGGGTGTGTATGTGGGTGTGGAAAACCCAATTTATCACAATTCATCTCTAAAGTCTCTCCCTCTATCAGCAGTTTGTCCTATAGCAAAAGAATGATGTTCGTTTATATTCGGTCTGTTCATTCATAGAGACCTCACATCTTTCTCTCACTTTGTGCATGTGTTTGCGTGTGTGGATGTGCGTTTTTGTGTATTATCTCATGGCAGCAGTCTGAAAGAAACCATTTAAAAAACAGACAGAGGAGAGAAAGATAGAAGGAGATACTGAGAGAGATAGATAGTGACAGAGAGTACAAGTTGAATAAACTCGCTGAAACCTTACACATAAATATCTCAACAGACAACATTATAACAAGGACTCATACACATTATTAGCTCAACAGACAACATTATAACAATGACTCATACACATTATTAGCTCAACAGTCAACATTATTACAAGGACTCATACACATTATTAGCTCAACAGACAATGTTATAATAAAGACTGAAGATGTTGCACATTTCTTGGAGGAAAATACTAATATGCTTTTTTTGTCTTCACATAAATTTGGTAGTCAGCCATATTCATTTACTCCAGACCGGAAGGTGGCAGTAGTGCTGCCTTCTTAAACTTTGTTTGGCATATCCATGCTGCTAGATAGCCAATTTAAGGCTAATTAACTGCGCTAATGTGGCTAAATAGATAGGATTTGAAGAATCCATTTGAGAGATAAATGACCACACCTAGATAACAAGCTAGAAAGATGACGAATAAATAATTTAATTCACGATAACTAGCTATCTACACGTAGCACACCATATATAGCTACTTGCTACGTGTAGCACAACATATATAGCTAGCTAGCTACATGTCGCACAACATATATAGCTAGCTAGCTACATGTAGCACAACATATATACAGTAGCTAGCTAGTTACACGTAGCACACCATATAGCTAGCTAGCTGTGCCTGGCAGTGCAGTCATGAGTGAACAGGGAGTACAGGAGGGGACTGAGCACACACCACTGAGGGGCCCCTGTTTTGAGGATCAGCTTGGCGGATGTGTTGTTAGTTACCTTTACCACCTGGGGGCGGACCGTCAGGAAGTCCAGGATCCAGTTGCAGAGGGAGTTGTTTAATCCCAGGGTATTTAGCGTATTGATGAGTTTTGAGGGGACTATGGTGTTGAACGCTGAGCTGTAGTCAATGAATAGCATTCTCACGTAGATGTTCCTTTTGTCCAGGTGGGAAAGGGCAGTGTGGAGTGCAATAGAGATTGCATCATCTGTGGATCTGTTAGGGCGGTATGCAAATTGGAGTGAGTCTAGGGTTTCTGGGATAATGGTGTTGATGTGAGCCATGACCAGCCTTTCAAAGCACTTCATGGCTACAGACGTGAGTGCTATGAGTCGGTAGTCATTTAGGCAGGTTACCTTAGTGTTCTTGGGCACAGGGACTATGGTGGTCTGCTTGAAACACGTTGGTATTACAGACTCAGTCAGGGAGATGTTGAAAATGTCAGTGAAGACACCTGCCAGTTGGTCAGCGCATGCTCGCAGTACACGTCCTGGTAATCCGTCTGGCCCCGCAGCCTTGTGAATGATGACCTGTTTAAAGGTCTTACTCATATGGGGCAACAGAGAGCGGGATCACACAGTCGTCTGGAACAGCTGATCCTTGTGAATTTTGACCTGTTTAAAGGTCTTACTCACATCGGCTGCGGAGAGCGTGATAACACAGTCTTCAGGAACAGCTGGTGCTCTCATGCATGTTTCAGCGTTATTTCCATCAAAGGGAGCATTGAAGTAGTTTAGCTCGTCTGGTAGGCTTGTATCACTGGGCATCTCTCGGCTGTGGTTTCCTTTGTAGTCTGTAATGGTTTGCAAGCCCTGCCACATCCGACGAGCGTCTGAGCCGGTGTAGTACAATTCGATCTCAGTCCTGTATTGAAGCTTTTCCTGTTTGATGGTTCATCGGAGGGCAAAGCGGGATTAGAGTCCCGCTCTTTGAAAGCAGCAGCTCTAGCCTTTAGCTCAGTGCGGATGTTGCCTGTAATCCATTGCTTCTGGTTGGGGTATGTACGTACAGTCACTGTGGGAACAACGTCATCGACGTACTTATTGATGAAGCCAATGACTGATGTGCTGTACTCCTCAATACCATCGGGGGAATCCCGGAACATATTCCAGTCTGTGCTATCAAAACAGTCCCTTAGCTTAGCATCTGCTTCATCTGATCACTTTTTTATTAATCGAGTCATTGGTGCTTCCTGCTTTAATTTTTTGTTTGTAAGCAGGAATCAGGAAGATAGAATTATAGTCAGATTTGCCAAATGGAGGGACGAGGGAGAGCTTTGTATGCATCTCTATGTACATTTAACATGTTGATAGAAATTTGGTAAGACGGATTTAAGTTTCCCTGCATTAAAGTCCCCGGCCACTAGGAGCGCCACCTCTGGGTGAGCGTTTTCCTCTTTGCTTATGCCGGAATCAAATCAAATCAAATGTTATTTTATTGGTCACAATACACATGGTTAGCAGATGTTAATGCAGCTCATTCAGTGCGGTCTTAGTGCATCAGTCTGTGGTGGTATGTAGACAGCTACGAAAAATACAGATGAAAACTCTCTAGGTAGATAGTGTGGTCTACAGCTTATCATGAGAAACTCTACCTCAGGCGAGCAATAGCTCGAGACTTCCTTAGATATCGTGCACCAGCTGTTGTTTACAAAAATACATAGACTTTGTCTTACCAGACAGCGCTGTTCTATCCTGCCTGTACATCGTATAACCAGCCATCTGTATGTTGATAATGTCGTCGTTCAGCTACGATTTTATTCTCCAAAGATTGCACGTTTGCTAGCAGAATGGAAGGAAATGGGGGTTTATTCGATCGCCTACGAATTCTCAGAAGGCATCCCGCTCTCCGGACCCTTTTTCTCCGTCTTCTCTTCACGCAAATCATGGGGATCTGGGTCTGTTCCCAGGGAAGTAGTATATCATTCACGTCGGGCTCGTTGGACTCATTAAAGGAAAAAGGATTCTACCAGTCCGTGGTGAGTAATCGCAGTTCTGTTACCCAGAAGTTTATTTTCGGTCATAAGAGACGGTAGCAGCAACATTATGTACAAAAATACAAAAATAAGTTTAAGAAGTTTAAGAAACAAACAAAAAACACAATCGGCTAGGAATAAGTAAAATGTCTTGTTCTCTGGCGCCATCTTGCCAGAAGAACCAGATCATCTGTTATCTCTATGGTTCCCATACAGGGCAGGCGGGGGGGGGGGGGGGGGGGGGGGGGGAGTGTTTGTACCATAACTCCCCCTTCATCTTGGCATCATCAGAAAAAAGAATGTGGATAAAGTTTTTAGCGGTATGTAGATGATGAAACCACAAGACTTTTCAGCGCTAATATGCAAACACACACACACACACACACACACACACACACACACACACACACACACACACACACACACACACACACACACACACACACACACACACACACACACACACACACACACACACACACACACTAATCTCTACAGTGACTCTGAGGCGCCTCATAAGAACTCCATTAAGATTAGGAGAGAGAGGAGAGAGAGGGGGAGACTGATAAAATGATCTGGTTCTTCTCAGCAACACCAGGAACAAACTAGCCTGGAAGACGCTGTGTGTGTGTGTGTGTGTATGTGTGTGTATGTGTGTATGTGTGTGTGTGTGTGTGTGTGTGTGTGTGTGTGTGTGTGTGTGTGTGTGTGTGTGTGTGTGCGTGTGTGCGTGCGTGTGCGTGTGTGTGTGTGTGTTTATGTGCGTGCGTGTGTGTGGGTGGGTGTGTGGGTGTTGGTCGGTTGGTGTGTGTGGGTGGGTGGGTGCACCCAACAGCCTCTAAAGAAGTTAATTACATCCACAGGGAAAATACTTTATAAGACACATTATTACCGCTACTGTTATAAATGAGAGAGGGAGGAAGAGAGGGATGGGGAAAGGGAGGGAGAGAGGGACAGAGGGAGGGGGGAGGGAGGTTTATAGAGAGAGGGAGGTATAACTGGGTAGAGAGGGATGTATAACTGGGTAGAGAGGTATAGAGAGAGGGAGGTATAACTGGGTAGAGAGGTATAGAGAGAGGGAGGTATAACTTCTCACGAGTCACCAACCCTGATCCGGTAGCACCCCCCACCCCCCACCCCACTGAGTAGCATAGCTAGCATAGCGTCACAAGTAACTTGTAGCATCTAAATATCATTAAATCACAAGTCTAAGACACCAGATGAAAGATACAGGTCTTGTGAATAAAGCCACCATTTCAGATTTTTTAAATGTTTTACAGGGAAGACACAATATGTAAATCTATTAGCTAACCACGTTAGCAAAGGACACGATATTTTTACTCCCAACAGCTTTTTCCTGCGTCAGTAGCTATCACTAATTCGACTAAATAAAAATATATATAGCCACTAACCAAGAAACAACTTCATAAGATGACAGTCTGATAACATATTTATGGTATAGCATAGTTTTTTTTGGGAAAAATGTGCATTTTTCAGGTATAAATCACAGTTCTACATTGCAGCTGCAATCTGAAATAGTGCTGACCCAGCCAGAACAATTACAGAGACCAACGTCATATAACGAATTACTCATCTTAAAAAATTTCAGAAAAATACACAGCGTACAGATATTGAAAGCCCAACATCTGGTGAATCCAAACAATATTTCAGATTTATGAAATGTTTTATAACGAAAACAAAATGTAGCGCTAAATTAGCATAGTTATACCAGGCAGATTCGGCTAGGCGCCCACGGCCAGTTCACATGCACAACAGATATGATATAACATCGTAAATTGGGTCTTACTATGGCTGATCTTTCATCAGAATGTTGATCAAAGTGTCCTTTGTCAAGATGAGTCGTTGGTTCCGTTCAGAATTGTTCCTTGTCCACTCCATTTAGCACAGGTACCGGTCGAGTGGCACGGATCTCAAACGTAAATAAATTCAGACAACGGAACACCACAAAACTCCCGAAAAAATTCAAATAATCTGATTAAACTATATTGAAAAAACATACATTACGATGATCTGGTCACATGTATCAAACAAACTTCGAGACGGAGATAGTTTTCATCCATAATGGCCGCACAACAGAAGACAATCGCAGCTATAAGTCGCACGATTTAGACAACCGGAAGTTGTCGGTCACGCCAAAGAATTAGCTCTCATTTCACGTCAGTCCCAGATAAACAAGATATTTTTCCTCTGACGTCCTCTTGACACCCAGAGGAAAGCCAATGAGGTGTGTTTCGGGTCATAGGGGGCACGACCATATATAGGCAGAGCGTTGAAGCTGGCATACACATCTTGCTTTTTTCTTCTTGGTCATGGAAAGTGCTGTCAAATGACTTCTGTATCACTCAGAGACAAAATTGAAACGGTTTTAGAAACTAGAGATTGTTTTCTTTCCAATGGTATTATTTATATGCATATAGTAAGAGCAATAATTGAATAAGAGGCAGTTTAATCTGTAGAGCAAATTATGCTAATGGGAAAATAGCACCCCCTGTATTCTCAAGAAGATAACTGGGTAGAGAGGTAAAGAGAGAGGGAGGTATAACTGGGTAGAGAGGTATAGAGAGAGGGAGGTATAACTGGGTAGAGAGGTAAAGAGAGAGGGAGGTATAACTGGGTAGAGAGGTATAGAGAGAGGGATGTATAACTGGGTAGAGAGGTAAAGAGAGAGGGAGGTATAACTGGGTAGAGAGGTATAGAGAGAGGGAGGTATAACTGGGTAGAGAGGGAGGTATAACTGGGTAGAGAGGTATAGAGAGAGGGAGGTATAACTGGGTAGAGAGGTATAGAGAGAGGGAGGTATAACTGGGTAGAGAGGTAAAGAGAGAGGGAGGTAAAACTGGGTAGTAACTGATTGTATAACTGGTAGTAACTGATTGTATAACTGGTAGTAACTGATTGTATAACTGGTAGTAACTGATTGTATAACTGGTAGTAACTGATTGTATAACTGGTAGTAACTGATTGTATAACTGGTAGTAACTGATTGTATAACTGGTAGTAACTGATTGTATAACTGGTAGTAACTGATTGTATAACTGGTAGTAACTGATTGTTTAACTGATTGTGTGTGTGTGTGTGTGTGTGTGTGTGTGTGTGTGTGTGTGTGTGTGTGTGTGTGTGTGTGTGTGTGTGTGTGTGTGTGTGTGTGTGTGTGTGTGTGTGTGTGTGTGTGTGTGTGTGTGTGTGTGTGTGTGTGTGTGTGTGTGTGTCACTTGCTATACCCATTAGAGACCGACGAGGTCTTTCACTTGTGTCTCACTTTGTCGGCAGGGGGCCATTACACACGCACTGTCGTTTCTGACTTGTCACTGTCACACCTCTACGTCCAGAAAAAGAGAGAGAGATGATCAAATATACAGACCACAATTTCCAAAATCATCCTCAGCTCTTGCATCTTCTCCAATATCTATTCATTTTTTAATAAATTTTTTAGGAATCAAAGTCTAATCACCCCAATCCACAAAAGTGGAGACGAATTTGAAAGCCTTTGTTAATTCTTAAGACTAGGGGGCGACATTTTCGTTTTTGGCTAAAAAACGTACCCATTTGAAACTGCCTATTTCTCAGCCCCCGAAACTAGAATATGCATATAAGTGTCAGATTAGGATAGAAAACACTCTGAAGTTTCCAAAACTGTAAACATTTTGTCTGTGAGTTAAACAGAACTGATATTGCAGGCTAAAACCTGGGGAAAATCCAATCAAGAAGTGACCCTGTTTTTGAAACCTCACTGTTCCTAAGCATCCCTATTCCCCATTGAAAGGGATATCAACCAGACCTCTTTTTCTATGGCTTCCCTGAGGTGTCAACAGCCTTTAGACATAGTTTCAGGCTTTTATTTTGAAGAACGAGCGTGAAAGGGCACATTGCGTAAGTGGATAGGTGGGGGCTCTCAGAGTGGGTTCTGCGTAACAGAGAAAGGCGGCCATTGTTACTCCTGGTCCTAGTGAAAAGCCAACTGTCCCGGTTGATATATTATCAAATAGATATTTGAAAAACACCCTGAGGATGGATTATAAACAACGTTTGACATGTTTCTGTGGACATTATGGATATAATTTGGGATTTTTGTCGGCGTTGTCGCGAGCACTCTTTCCGGTGGATTCCTGGGCATAACGCATCAAACTAACGGAGGTATTTGGATATAAAAAATATCTTTATGGAACAAAAGGAACATTTGTTGTCTCATGAGTGAAAACATCTTGCTTTTCTGATTTTCGTGACAAAGTTACCTGATGCTAGGTGTACTTATTGTTTTGTCGTGCGATCGGTAAACTTATACAAACGCTTGTATTGCTTTCGTTGTAAAGCATAATTTCAAAATCTGAGACGACAGATGGATTAACAAAAGGCTAAGCTGTGTTTTGTAATATTGCACTTGTGATTTCATGAAATTATATTATATTATATACCTGTGGCTCTAGGCTAGGCTATGCTAGTCAGCGTTTCTGATGACAATTATTCCGGATCCGGGATGGGTGGTTCAGAAAGGTTAAGGCCTTTTGGAATGCAAGCGTAAATCACCAATATGAATTAATAGGTTGTAATGTGTAAACACCCTACCTAGCCGTAAACCTGTATGCATCAATCCTTTGTAATTACAGTAAAATACTGTGAAATACAAATCCCTCCCCTTTAATGAATTTCATCCATTCATTCATATTATGGTAACATGTACTTCTTTTTTTTTGCAGAATAATACAAACAATTTTAATGGTATTGTACAGTGTGTCATTAAACAGTACTTGCTTTTTTTTGTGCAGTTAAAATTGGCAAAATAAAAACACGCAGTTTTTACTACAGGGCAATGCGGTGAGACAGGGATGCAGCTTAAGCCCCACCCGCTTTGACATATATAACAATGAATTGGCACTAGAGCAGTCTGCAGCACCCGGCCTCACCCTACTAGACTCTGAAGTCAAATGTCTACTGTTTGCAGATTATATGCAGATTATATGGTGTTTCTGTCCCCAACCAAGCAGTCCCTATAGCAGCGCCTAGATGTTCTGCACAGATTCTGTCAGACCTGGGCCCAGAAAGTAAATCTCAATAAGACAAAAATAATGGTGTTACAATAAAGGTGCTGTCGCCAGGACCATAAAAACAAATTCCATCTAGACACCGTTACCCTAGAGCACACTAAACAACTATACGTACATCGGCCTAAACATCAGCACCACAGGTAATTTCCACAAAGCTGTGAACGATCTGAGTGACAAAGCCAGAAGGGCCTTTTACACCATCAAAAGGAATGTAAAACGTGACATCCCAATTAGCATCTGGCTAAAAAATACATTAATCAGTTATAGAACCCATTGCCTTTTATGGTTGGGAGGTAAGGGGCCCGCTCTCCAACCAACAGTTCACAAAATAGGACAAAAATCTAATTGAGACTCTGCATGCATCATTCTGCAAAAACATCCTCTGTGTACAATGTAAAACACCAAGCAATGAATGCAGAGCAGAATTAGGATGATTCCCACACATTTTCTAAATCCAGAAAAGAGCAATTAAATTCTACAACCTCTTATTGCAAATCTCAATCTCTTCATTCAAAGACTCAGTCATGGACCCTCTCACTGACAGTTGTGGCTGCTTTGTGTGATGTATTGTTGTCTCTACCTTCTTGCCCTTTGTGCTTTGTGCTGCTGCCATGTTGTGTTGCTACCATGTTGTTGTCATGTTGTGTTGCTAGCATGCTGTGTTGTCATGTGTTGCTGCCATGTTATGTTGTTGTCTTAGGTCTCTCTTTATGTAGTGTTGTGCTGTCTCTCTTGTCGTGATGTGTGTTTTGTCCTATATTTTTATTTTATTTATTTTGTATTTTTAATCCCAGCTCCAATCCCCGCAGGAGGCATTTTGCCTTTTGGTAGGCCGTCATTGTAAATAAGACTTTGTTCTTAACTGACATTCCTAGTTAAATAAAAAATAAAATAAATAAAAAGCCCTGGAGAAGAGTCCCCTCTATCAGCTGGTCCAGGGACTCTGCTCACAAACACAAACAGACCCCACAGAGCCCCAGGACAGCAACACAATTAGACTTAACCCAGCTGGTCCAGGGACTCTGCTCACAAACAGACCCCACAGAGCCCCAGGACAGCAACACAATTAGACTTATCCCGGCTGGTCCAGGGACTCTGCTGAGATTCGGGGCATTCTGCTGAGAGTCGGGGCATTCTGCTGAGAGTCGGGGCATTCTGCTGAGAGTCGGGGCACTCTGCTGAGAGTCGGGGCATTCTGCTGAGTCGGGGCATTCTGCTGAGAGTCGGGGCATTCTGCTGAGAGTCGGGGCATTCTGCTGAGAGTCGGGGCATTCTGCTGAGAGTCGGGGCATTATGCTAAGAGTCGGGGCATTCTGCTGAGAGTCGGGGCATTCTGCTGAGAGTCGGGGCATTCTGCTGAGAGTCGGGGCATTCTGCTGAGAGTCGGGGCATTCTGCTGAGTCGGGGCATTCTGCTGAGAGTCGGGGCATTCTGCTGAGAGTCGGGGCATTCTGCTGAGAGTCGGGGCACTCTGCTGAGAGTCGGGGCACTCTGCTGAGAGTCGGGGCATTCTGCTGAGAGTCGGGGCATTCTGCTGAGAGTCGGGGCATTCTGCTGAGAGTCGGGGCATTCTGCTGAGAGTCGGGGCATTCTGCTGAGAGTCGGGGCATTCTGCTGAGAGTCGGGGCATTCTGCTGAGAGTCGGGGCATTCTGCTGAGAGTCGGGGCATTCTGCTGAGAGTCGGGGCATTCTGCTGAGAGTCGGGGCACTCTGCTGAGAGTCGGGGCACTCTGCTGAGAGTCGGGGCACTCTGCTGAGAGTCGGGGCACTCTGCTGAGAGTCGGGGCACTCTGCTGAGAGTCGGGGCATTCTGCTGAGAGTCGGGGCATTCTGCTGAGAGTCGGGGCATTCTGCTGAGAGTCGGGGCATTCTGCTGAGAGTCGGGGCATTCTGCTGAGAGTCGGGGCATTCTGCTGAGAGTCGGGGCATTCTGCTGAGAGTCGGGGCATTCTGCTGAGAGTCGGGGCATTCTGCTGAGAGTCGGGGCACTCTGCTGAGAGTCGGGGCACTCTGCTGAGAGTCGGGGCACTCTGCTGAGAGTCGGGGCATTCTGCTGAGGGTCGGGGCACTCTGCTGAGAGTCGGGGCATTCTGCTGAGAGTCGGGGCATTCTGCTGAGAGTCGGGGCATTCCGGCTGAGAGACAGACTCGGCAGTATTACTTATGGCTAGAATGTGGGGATTGTGGTCGTGACGATTCTGGTGTCAGTTATCTGGCCCAAATGTATTACTTGGGTGTCATGTATTTCCAGGAGTGGTGGGTGTAGAGTCAGGCGCAGAGACCAAACTTCCAAAGAAATGCGTTTATTTCGCGTAATCAAGCCAAACCAGAGAGAGGAAGAGGGATAGTGGGAGGAAGAGGGATAGAGGGAGGGACAGAGAGAGGAAGAGGGACAGAGAGAGGAAGAGGGATAGAGAGAGAAAGAGGGATAGAGAGAGGAAGAGGGATAGAGAGAGAAAGAGGGATAGAGAGAGGAAGAGGGATAGAGAGAGAAAGAGGGATAGAGAGAGAAAGAGGGATAGAGAGAGGAAGAGGGATAGAGGGAGGGACAGAGAGAGGAAGAGGGATAGAGAGAGGAAGAGGGATAGAGAGAGGAAGAGGGATAGAGAGAGGAAGAGGGATAGAGAGAGGAAGAGGGATAGAGAGAGGAAGAGGGATAGAGGGAGGGACAGAGAGAGGAAGAGGGATAGAGAGAGGAAGAGGGATAGAGAGAGAAAGAGGGATAGAGAGAGGAAGAGGGATAGAGGGAGGAAGAGGGATGGAGAGAGGAAGAGGGATAGAGAGAGGAAGAGGGATAGAGAGAGGAAGAGGAAGAGGGATAGAGAGAGGAAGAGGGATAGAGAGAGGAAGAGGGATAGAGAGAGGAAGAGGGATAGAGAGAGAAAGAGGGATAGAGAGAGGAAGAGGGATAGAGAGAGGAAGAGGGATAGAGAGAGGAAGAGGGATAGAGAGAGGAAGAGGGATAGAGAGAGGAAGAGGAAGAGGGATAGAGAGAGGAAGAGAGAGGAAGAGGGATAGAGAGAGGAAGAGGGATAGAGAGAAGAAGAGGTGATGTTTCACGTGATGTTTCAGGCAACAGATAGCGCCGTCAGACATGGCAACGCTGCTTCTAGCTCCAAAGCAACTCTGCAGTATTTTTTTTTTGTGTTTTATGGCTTAAATTATTAGCCCAGAACGTTTTTGTGTTATTACATACAGCTTTTGGATATCAGAACGGCGGTAACTCACCAGATTACGTCCAGGAATACGACCTTCCAGCATTGGATCCTTTGTTCGTACCCACCAGGGCAATTCAACTTATCCTCGAGGCTACTGCAAGATGCCGCCGGCGGAGAAGAGGTATTTGGAGTGGTCTTCTAGTCCGACTCAGGAGGCGTTCACATCACCCACCGCTTCCGAGTATATTACTCTCTAATCTTCAGTCCCTGGACAATAAAGTAGACGAGCTCAGGGCGAGGATCTCCGTCCAGAGAGACATCAGGGACTGTAACATACTCTGTTTCACAGAATCATGGATGCACCTGAGCTCAATTTCGAGTCTCATAGCAAAGGGTCTGAATACTTACGTAAATAATCTCTTTCTGTTTTTTATTTTTAATACATGTGCAAACATTTCTAAAAACCTGTTTTCACTTTGTCATTATGGGGTAATGTGTATAGATTGATGTGATCAATAACTTTTGACTTGATTTTCTCTCATAGTGAACCAACCTGAGAAAATGAGACTTCATTCCCCAGATAAAGGGCTTTAGCTCAATGGGCAAACAGTCTTAGGATGGGCAGAAAACCCAGTCACACTGATTAGGAACAGTAAGAGTAATTGAGGCCTATGAAATCAGGGTGAATGTATTAATGAAGCTTGTATGTAGCCCACACAGTTGAAGTGGGAAGTTTACATCCACCTTAGCCAAATACATTTAAACTCAGTTTTTCACAATTCCTGACATTTAATCATAGTAAAAATTCCCTGTCTTACGTCAGTTAGGATCACCACTTTATTTAACAATGTGAAATGTCAGAATAATGGTAGAGAGAATGATTTATTTCAGCTTTTATTTCTTTCATCACATTCCCAGTGGGTCAGAAGTTTACATATACTCAATTAGTATTTTGTGGCATTGCCTTTAAATTGTATAACTTTGGTCAAATGTTTTGGGTAGCCTTCCACAAGCTTCCCACAATAAGTTGGCTGAATTTTGGCCCATTCCTCCTGACAGAGCTGGTGTAACTGAGTCAGGTTTGTGGCCTCCTTGCTCGCACATGCTTTTTTCAGTTCTAACCACACATTTTTATAGGATTGATGTCAGGGCTTTGTGACGGCCACTCCAATACCTTGACTTTGTTGTCCTTAAGCCATTTTGCCACAACTTTGGAAGTATGCTTGGGGTCATTGTCCATTTGGAAGCCCCATTTGCGACCAAGCTTCAACTTCCTGACTGATGTCTTGAGATGTTGCTTCAATATATCCACATAATTGTCCCATCTCATGATGACATCTATTTTGTGAAGTGCACCAGTCCCTCCTGCAGCAAAGCACCCCCAAAACATGATGCTGCCACCCCCGTGCTTCACGGTTGGGATGGTGTTCTTCGGCTTGCAAGCCTCCCCCTTTTTTCTCCAAACATAACGATGGTCATTATGGCCAAAAGTTCTATTTTTGTTTCATCAGACAAGAGGACCTTTCTCCAAAAAGTACGACCTTTATCCCCATTTGCAGTTGCAAACCGTAGTCTGGCTTTTATATGGTGGATTTGGAGCAGTGGCTTCTTCCTTGCTGAGCGGCCTTTCAGGTTATGTTGATATAGGACTCGTTTTACTGTGGATATAGATACTTTGTACCTGTTTCCTCCATCATCTTCACAAGGTTCCTTTGCTGTTGTTCTGCCTTCTGATTTGGACTTTTCGCACCAAAGTACGTTCATCTCTTGGAGACAGAACGCGTTTCCTTCCTGAGTGGTATGGCGGCTGCGTGGTCCCATGGGATTTATACTTGCGTACTATTGCTTGTACAGATGAACATGGTACCTTCAGGCGTTTAAAAATTGCTTCCAAGGATGAACCAGACTTGTGGAGGTCTACAATTTTGGCTGATTTCTTTTGATTTTCCCATTATGTCAAGCAAAGAGACACTGAGTATGAAGGTAGGCCTTGAAATACATCCACAGATACACTTCCAATTGACTCAAATGATGTCAATTAGCCTATCAGACGCTTCTAAAGCCATGACGTTTTTTTAGGGAATTTTCCAAGCTGTTTAAAGGCACAGTCAACTTAGTGTATTGAAAACGTCTGACCCACTGGATTTGTGATACAGTGAATTATAAGTTAAATAATCTGTCTGAAAACAATTGTTGGAAAAATTACTTGTGTCATGCGCAAAGTAGATGTCCTAACCGACTTGCTAAAACTATAGTTTGTTAACAAGAAATTTGTGGAGTGGTTGAAAAACGAGTTTTAATGACTCCAACCTAAGTGTATGTAAACTTCCGACTTCAACTGCAGCTAGCTAGCTAGGTAATCAATTAACCTAACTAGGTAAACAAAGTGTAAGATCACACGCATCACGTAATGTTAGCTAACGAGCCAGCCAGCTAACGTTAGCTAGTTAAGCAACATTGAACACAGTGCCAAATCATGTCGTTACTGCAGTGCATGAAAATGCTGGGAGCAACCAGGTACAATGTTTGCTAGTTAACATACTAGCTAGAAAAGCAAACAGCTCTGGGATACGAATAATAATGTCATTTAGGGAGACAGCCAGCTAAAGTTAGCTAGCTAGCTAACAGTGCACCTTAGCTTAAGACATGTAGCTAGCTAGCTAGCTAGGTAAAAAATGTACCTAAAAAAATGAATATTTATATTCTAATATAATATATTTATAATATAATATAAACCCTGCATGCAGACTGCTGTAAGATTGTCCAGAGGAAAACTACAAACAATGCATACAGGGCAGAATTAGGCCAATATCCACTAACAAATTAAAGTTTTGGGAACATCTAAAATACAGTAACGCCAGTGGAGGCTGGTGACTTGAACAATTGAGGAGGATGGAAGACCCACAGTATAGGCGTGGACCGAATGACAAAGCACATTTGAAAAATCACCAAAGACAAAATTATTTTAACATAAAACATTTAATAAAGACATTTAGAGCAAAATTATATGGGTAATGGGAATCAGTGGGCTACTTACAGTGTTGGAAAGGGCAGCAGTGAATTAATGAGGGTATGAGGCATGAGTAGCGGTGGGCAGAGTCTTAATTTCAGTGCAGGACAGAGGTTGAGGTGTTCAGAGGGGTACAGACTGTTCAGTTCTTCAGAGGGGTACAGACTGTTCAGTTCTTCAGAGGGGTACAGACTGAATAGTATACTCACATAGGTGTTCCTTTTGTCCAGGTGGGAAAGGGCAGTGTGGAGCAATAGAGATGGCATCATCTGTGGATCTGTTAGGATGATATACAAATTGGAGTGGGTCTAGGGTTTCTGGGATAAATGGTGTTGATGTGAACCGTGACCAGCCTTTCAAAGCACATCATGGCTACAGACGTGTGTGCTACAGGTCGATAGTCATTGAGGCAGGTCACCTTAGTGTTCTCGGGTGCAGAGACTATGGTGGTCTGCTTAAAACATGTTGGTATTACAGACTCAGACAGGGAGAGGTTGAAAATGTCAGTGAAGACACTTGCCAGTTGGTCAGCGCATGCTCAGATTACAAGTCCTGGTAATCCATCTGGCCCTGCGGCCTTGTGAATGTTGACCTGTTTAAAGGTCTTATTCACATCGGCTGTGGAGAGCATGATCACACAGTCATCCGGAACAGCTGATGCTCTCATGCATGTTTCAGTGTTACTTGCCTCGACGCGAGCATAGAAGTAATTTAGCTCGTCTGGTAGGCTTGTGTCACTGGGCAGCTCTCGTCTGTGCTTCCCTTTGTAGTCTGTAATAGTTTGCAAGCACAGCGGGATTTCTTATAAGCTTCCGGAAAAGCGGCAGCTCTATCCTTTAGCTCAGTGCGAATGTTGCCTGTAATCCATGGCTTCTGGTTGGGGTATGTACGTATGGTCACTGTGGGGACGACGTCATCGATGCATTTATTGATGAAGCCAGTGACTGATGTGGTGTACTCCTCAATGCCATCGGAGGAATCCCGGAACATATTCCAGTCTGTGCTAGCAAAACAGTCCTGTAGTTTAGCATCTGCTTCATCTGACCACTTTTTAATTGACCGAGTCACTGATGCTTCCTGCTTTAATATGTGCTTGTAAGGAGGAATTAGGAGGATAGAATTATGGTCAGATTTGCCAAATGGAGGGCGGGGGAGAGCTTTGTATGCATCTCTTTGTGTGTGGAGTTTAGGTGGTCCAGAGTTGTTTTCTCTCTGATTGCACATGTGACATGCTGATAAAAATCATGTAAAACTGATTTAAGTTTCCCTGTATTAACGTCCCTGGCCACTAGGAGCGCCTTCTCTGGATGAGCGTTTTCCTGTTTGCTTATGGCCTTATACAGCTCATTGAGTGTGGTCTCATGAAACATAAAATATTACAGTTTTGAATGTCTCGTTGGTAGTGTAATCTTTTATTTTCCAAATGGCCAATAGATTTACTCGCTCTCCTGCAAATTCTCAGGTTTTTCTGAGTTTTTTTCTGAGGTTTTCAGAAGTTTTTTTTTTCTACGTCTTTTCTTCATGGACATGACGGGGATTTGGTTCCCGGGAAAGCAGTATATCTTCACGTCGGACTCGTCAGACTCATCAACCTTTCTAGCGCAGGCGTTCCGCTAGCAGAACCCCTCGACAACATTCCGCGGAAAATCCAAAATATTTTTTTGAAATATGTAACTTTCACACATTAACAAGTCCAATACAGCAAATTAAAGCTAAAGATCTTATTAGCTAATAGATTTACATATTTTGTCTTCCCTGTAAAACATTTTAAAAATCTGAAATGGTGGCTTTATTCACAAGATCTGTATCTTTCATCTGGTGTCTTGGACTTGTGATTTAATGATATTTAGATGCTACTATCTACTTGTGAAGCTATGCTAGCTATGCTAATCAGTGTGTGGGGGGGTGGGGGGTGCTCCCGGACCCGGGGTAGAGGCTCGTTAGAGGTTAATCTACCCATCGTGTCCGATTTCAAAAAGGCTTCACAGCGAAAGCACAACATATGATTATGTTAGTTCAGAGCCAAGTCAAAAAAACACACAGCCATTTTTCCAGCCAAAGATAGGAGTCACAAAAAGCAGAAATAAAAAAATATATAGATAAAATGAATCACTAACCTTTGATGATCTTCAACAGATGACACTTACATTGTGTTACACAATACATGTATGTTTTCTTCTATAATGTGCATATTTATATCCAAAAATCTCAGTTTACATTGGCGCGTTACGTGCAGTAATGTTTTGATTCCAAAACATCCGGGGATCTTGCAGATAGCCACAGAAAATCCCAGAAATACTCTTAATAAACATTGATAAAAGATACAAGTGTCATTCACAGAATTAAAGATAGACTTCTCCTTAATGCAACTGCTGTGTCAGATTTCAAAAAAACTTTATGGAAAAAGCATAATCTGAGTACGGCGCTCAGAGCCCAATCCAGCCATAGAAATATCCGCCATGTTGGAGTCAACAGAAGTTAGAAATAACATGATAAATATTCACTTACCTTTGATGATCTTCATCAGAATGCACTCCCAGGAATCCCAGTTCGACAATAAATGACTGATTTGTTCCATAAAGTCCATAATTTATGTACAAAAAGCCATTAGTTGTTAGCGTGTTCAGCCCAGTAATCCATCTTCATGAGCACTACGTCCAGACAAAAACTCAAAAAAGTTCCGTTACAGGTCGTAGAAACATATCAAACGATGTATGGTATCAATCTTTAGGATGTTTTTTCACATAAATCATAAATAAAGCGGAGACCGGAGAATTCCTTTGTCTTTAGAAAAGCACTGGAACTCTGTCGGGAGTGCGCGTCATGAGCCTGAGACACTCTGCCAAACCCATGACTCATTCAGCTCCCATTCCCCCCTCCTTTATAGCAGAAGCCTGAAACAAGTTTCTAAAGACGGTTGACATCTAGTGGAAGCCTTAGGAAGTGCAACTTAACGCCATAGACACTGTGTATTTGGTAGGCCAAGCTTTGAAAAACTACAAACCTCAGATTTCCCACTTCCTGGTTGGATTTTTCTCAGGTTTTCGCCTGCCATATGAGTTCTGTTAGACTCACAGACATCATTCAAACAGTTTTACTACTAATAATATGCATATATTAGCATCTGGGACAGAGTAGCAGGCAGTTTACTCTGGGCACGCATTTCATGCAAAAGTGAAAATGCTGCCCCCTATCCCAAACAGGTTTTAAAGGAAAAAGCTTCTAGCAGTTCGTGGTGAGTAATCGCTGTTCTGATGTCTAGGTGTTATTTTTGGGTCTTAAGAGACAGTATCAGCAACATTATGTATAAAATAAGTTACAAAAAATAATTTACAAACAACGCAAAAAAAAATACAAAAAATAAGGAGCATGTAAAACATCAGCCTGGCGCTAAATCCTCTGTCATGTTGTCTTCTCTTCTTCTTCTTTGGTACTGAATGCAACATCAGACTCCTCCATTCTGCTTGTCAGATTTTCTTTTATTCTCTTACAGTAGGCTACATTCATGGCTTTCTGCTGCACTACATCAAACACAACATCTGTGTGAGCAAATATCTCCCAACATTATTTTTTTATCAACATCTTCCAGCTTGCCTTGAACCCATCTGCTCATGCCACAGTATCATCACCCATGGTAGGGAGCTCTATGATATGGGTGATTATGTCAGTTGCTCATAGCTTTTTTCGCCACAGTGTTGACAAATCTGGAAGTGAAATTCCATTTTTTCGCAAGCGTGCACATCCAGCCTGTTCAACATCGACCTCTTGGTCGACTTGCAGAAATAGTTGTAAAGCAGCCCAGTGTCACAAAGAAAACCTTAACTTTGGGGATAAACTTGGTGCTCAGACCTAAATTGAGTGGCACTCTGAGCTACTTCTCTTACCGTTTGCCTGCAGGTCATTTGAGTCAGAAGCCATTACAGCAGCACACCATCATAGGTTTGGGCAACAAGTTTCTCCATGAAAATTAAACTCAGAAATCTCAGAAGTCAAACATCTCGCCCACTTGACACATAAAAGTAAAGAAACATTCCTGATAAAGACCCACAAACCTGACAATAACTGACAACTATGAGCGACAGCTGATGTCTGTGGTGTTAAAAAAGTTAAAAATATCTAACTTTTAATGGATGATGTGATGGAAGCTATCAAATCTATTGATCTATTGACCAGTTATAATCTATCTATTGATTCCCAGAGAAGCCGCTTGAGTTGTTTCTTCTCAGTTTGAATACGCAGAACTTCGGTCCATGATCGATGCAGCTTTTTCCCTGAAGCTTGAATCTGATGTGAGCATTTATACGCTCCCTGCTTTTGTGATACCATTTAGCTGAATGATCAATGTTCTTCAGGTCACTGTACCCACCTTTCAACCAAGGCTCAGACTTTTCCAAAAAGCAGGCAAGGCCAGCAATACAGGTGGCTTGATGAAAGGCTCCCTGTTAACCAGCTATACTCTTGATATCAGGTGGTATTGAACGACCTTTTCATCCGTCTTCATGAAACTGATCTCAGGCAGAGGTCGACCCGTGCTTTCATTTCGCACCTTTTCCATGTACCCCAGAGAAGGAAAAGAATGACTTCCATAAGAAGTCCACAAAATTTTAGGTAGCGTTAGTCATTCTGGCGTTAGAAAACTGCACACACACGCTGCTAGCTAGCTAGCGACTGCTACTTGCAAAGCAAAGGTAAATATATTGCACTAACTGGACACAAAAATAAAGTTCTAAAAACCAATAAAACTATTTATAATATATCTCCTTCGTCTGCTGTAATTTGAAAAAACTAATTTTGAATTGAATAATATCCCGGAAATGTTCAACTATCACTTTTCAATCTTTGTCCAGTAATGTCACCAACTCTCCAAGCTTCTCGACACATAGAACCCCCATAATGCTCTGTGGCACAATCCCAATACAACACACTAGGTTCATTATCTGATCCTAATTATTTGATTGGATGGACAACATGTCAGTTCATACTGCAAATACTTTGATTGTTTGGAGGACGTCCACCGGAAGTGGTCATACTTACCATGTAGGTCTTTGGAAGGGGTTGAGAACCATGAGCCTCCTAGGTTTTGTATTGAAGTCAATGTAGCCAGAGGAGGATGGAA